>NC_041389.1:329266620-329293069 GCF_002162155.2 Triticum dicoccoides
CGACGGGGACGGGGGCGGCGACGGGGACGGGGGCGGGCCCGGGGCGGCGACGGAGACGACGGCGGCGACGGGAACGGGGGCGGCGACGGAGACGAGGGCGGCGACGGGGACGGGGGCGGCGACGGGGACGGGGGCGGCGACGGCGACGGAGACGACGGAAACAGAGGATGAATGAAAATTTCGTAAGTCGAGTATATATAGAAGGCACCTTTAGTACCGGTTGGAGCCACCAACCGGTACTAAAGGCCTGTTTTGGCCAGGCCAAGCGGCGGGAAGCGACCCCCTTTAGTACCGGGTGGTGGCACAAACCGGGACTAAAGGACCCCCCTTTAGTACCGGTTTGTGCCACGACCCGGTACTAAAGGGGTCGCGCTGCCACCCCAAAGTTTAGTCCCACCTTGCCGGGCGAAGGGCAGCCGCACTGGTTTATAAACCCAGCCACAGCTACCACTCCGAACTCCTCTATATAGCTAGCAGGCTTGTGGGCCTAAACTCTGCGCGCTGCCCTGTGAGTCTGCTGGGCCTTTAAGGCCTGTAATTACACACCTGTGGCCTATCAGGCCCACAGGGCAGCGCCCCAATTTTTTTATAGTTTTTTTATTTTCTGCTTTATTTTCTTCTATTAATTTTTGCGTAGTTTTTTGTATAGTTTTTTCTTTTCTGTTATATTTATTTTCTTCTATTTATTTGTGAGTACTTTTTCATCTAGTTTGCCAAAATTCAACATTTTCAGAGTTCATTTTCTAGTGATTTTCAATTTCACGGTCATTTTGTAAACGATTGAAAAATAGCAAATATTTTTTTTTCTTTTCTGCTTTATTTTTTCTTCTATTTATTACTGAGTAGTTTTTTCTTTTCTGCTATATTTATTTTCTTCTATTTATTTTTGAGTAGTTTTTTTATATAGTTTGTTCTTTTCAGCTATAGTTTTTCTTTCTTTTCTGCTATTTTTTCTGTTAGTGCCCGTAGTTTTCAAATTTGAATAGTTTAAATTTTGAATTATTTGAAATTAGTGTGAATTTGTTTGCACATAAAATTTCTTCGCGTTTCAAATGCCAAAACACATAACTATCCTAACTATTACAGAGATTCCCCTCTCGGTGCGAAATACAGAAGAAAGTGATGATAGCTAGTGAAGCCGATCACATCCCAGATCTTTGGGTGTGAAACTTTTTCTTCGCGTGTGTCCCTTTGCGCCGTAACCATGGAAAATCTTCATCATTTAACGGGATGCTTGGGTCAATATTCACTGTGAATGGAGCAATTTCATCAAACTTTTCATAATCTTCTGACTTGTCTGCCTTGTCATCCACTCCCACGATGTTTCTCTTCCCAGAAAGAACTATGTGCCGCTTTGGCTCATCATACGATGCATTCGCTTCCTTATCTTTTCTTTTTCTTGGCTTGGTAGACATGTCCTTCACATAGAAAACCTGTGCCACATCATTGGCTAGGACGAATGGTTCGTCTGCATACGCAAGATTGTTGAGATCCACTGTTGTCATTCCGTACTGCGGGTCTTCCGTTACCCCGCCTCATGTCATATTGACCCATTTGCACCGAAACAAAGGGACCTTTAAACCACGTCGATAGTCAAGTTCCCATATGTCCTGTATATAACCATAATATGTTTCCTTTCCCGTCTTGGTTTCTGCATCAAAGAGGACACCACTGTTTTGGTTGGTGCTCTTCTTATCTTGGGTGATCGTGTAAAATGTATTACCATTTATCTCGTACCCTTTGAAAGTCATTATATTCGAAGATGGTAACTGGGACAGCAAGTACAGGTCATCTTCAATAGAGGTGTCATGCATGGTACATGTCTGCAACCAGCTGGCGAAACTCCTGGTTTGTTCACGTGTAATCCAGTCATCAGACCGCTCCGGGTGTTTGGAGCGTATCAAATTCTTGTGTTCATCCATATACGGAGCCACCAAGGCGGAATTCGGTAGAACTATGTAGTGTGCTTCAGTGAGAGAATGTCCGTCCATACATATTATTTGTTCCCCTCCTAGCGTGCCTTTTCCATCCAGTCTGCCCTTATGCCGCGATTCAGGAACACCAATCGGCTTAAGGTCAGGAGTAAAGTCAATACAAAACTCAATGACCTCCTCATTTTGATGGCCCTTGGAGATGCTTCCTTCTAGCCTAGCACGGTTATGAACATATTTCTTTAAGAATCCCATGAACCTCTCAAAGGGGAACATATTGTGTAGAAATACAGGACCCAAAACATTAATCTCTTCGCATAGGTGAACTAGGACGTGCGTCATGATGTTGAAGAAGGATGGTGGGAAAACCAACTCAAAACTGACAAGACATTGCACCAAATCATTCTGTAACCTTGGTATGATTTCTGGATCGATTACCTTCTGAGAGATTGCATTGAGGAATGCACATAGCTTCACAATGGCTAATCGAACGTTTTCTGGTAGAAGCCCCCTCAATGCAACCAGAAGTAGTTGCATCATAATCACGTGGTAGTCATGAGACTTTAGGTTCTGGAACTTTTTCTCTGCCATGTTTATTATTCCCTTTATATTCGATGAGAAGCCAGACGGTACCTTAATACTGAGCAGGCATTCAAAGAAGATTTCCTTCTCTTCTTTGGTAAGAGCGTAGCTTGCATGACCCTGATGTATGCCGTCTTCTCCGTGCATACGTTGCTGGTCCTCCCGTGCCTCAGGTGTATCTTTTGTCTTCCCATACACGCCCAAGAAGCCAAGCAGGGTCACGCAAAGATTCTTCGTCACGTGCATCACGTCGATTGCGGAGCGGACCTCTAGGTCTTTCCAATATGGCAGGACCCAAAATATAGACCTCTAGGTCTTTCCAATATGGCAGGTCCCAAAATATAGATTTCTTCTTCCACATGGGTGCGCGTCCGTCAGCGTCCTTTGGAACAGGTTGTCCGCCAGGACCCTTTCCAAATATCACCTTCAAATCCTTGACCATATCATGTACATCAGCACCAGTACGGTGGCGAGGCTTCGTACGGTGATCCGCCTCACCTTTGAAATGCTTGCCTTTCTTTCTTATGGGATGCCTGCTCGGAAGAAATCGACGATGTCCCAGGTACACATTCTTCTTACAACTATTCAAATATATACTGTCGGTATCATCCAAACAGTGCGTGCATCCGTGGTATCCCTTGTTTGTCTGTCCTGAAAGGTTACTGAGAGCAGGCCAATCATTGATGGTCACGAACAGCAATGCCTTTAGGTCAAATTCTTCCTGTTTGTGCTCATCCCATGCACGTACACCTGTTCCATTCCACAGTTGTAAGAGTTCTTAAACTAATGGTCTTAGGTACACATCAATGTCGTTGCCGGGTTGTTTAGGGCCTTGGATGAGCACTGGCATCATAATGAACTTCCGCTTCATGCACAACCAAGGAGGAAGGTTATACAAACATAGAGTCACATGCCAGGTGCTATGGTTGCTGCTCTGCTCCCCAAAAGGATTAATGCCATCTGCGCTTAGACCAAACCATACGCTCCTTGCGTCATCTGCAAACTCCTTCCCGTACTTTCTTTCGATTTTTCTCCATTGCGACCCGTCAGCGGGTACTCTCAACTTTCCGTCTTTCTTACGGTCTTCTCTGTGCCATCGCATCGCCTTGGCATGCTCTTTGTGTTTGAACAAACGTTTCAACCGTGGTATTATAGGAGAATACCACATCACCTTGGCAGGAATCTTCTTCCTAGGGCGCTCGCCCTCGACATCACCATGCTCATCGCGGCTGATCTTATAGCGCAATGCACCACATACCGGGCAAGCGTTCAAATCCTCGTACTCACCGCGGTAGAGGATGCAATCATTAGGGCATGCATGTATCTTCTGCACCTCTAACCCTAGAGGGCAGACAGCCTTCTTTGCTTCATACGTACTCTCGGGTAATTCGTTGTCCTTTGGAAGCATATCCTTTATCATTACCAGCAACTTTCCAAATCCCTTGTCAGATACACCATTCTCTCCCTTCCATTGCAACAATTCCAATGTGGTGCCCAGCTTTTTCTTGTCACCTACGCAATTCGGGTACAACAATTTTTTGTGATCCTCTAACATGCGCTGTAACTTCTTCTTCTCCAAATCACTTGCGCAGTTTCTCTTTGCATCGGCAATGGCCCGACCTAGATCATCAACGTGCTCATCTGATGCCTCTTCTTCAGCTTCTTCCCGCATTGCCGGCTCAGCTTCTTCCCGCATTACTGGCTCAGCTTCTTCCCCCATTGTTGTATCATCGTATTCAGGGAACCCATGGCCAGGATAGCTGTTGTCGTCCTCTTCTTCTTCATTGTCTTCCATCATAACCCCTCTTTCTCCGTGCTTGGTCCAAACATTATAGTGGGGCATGAAACCGGACTCAAACAGGTGGACGTGAATGGTTCTTGACATAGAGTAATTGCGATCATTCTTACAGCCAGCACATGGACAAGGCATAAAACCATCCACCTGCTTGTTTGCCTCAGCCGCAAGCAGAAAAGTATGCACACCCTCAACAAACTGGGGAGAGCATCGGTCATCGTACATCCATTGCCGGCTCATCTTCATCACACAACACCGAATAGACCAAATTAATACAAGTTCATACATAAAGTTCATACAACACTTAAATGCAACAAACAAATAACTCTCTAGCTAAAGCATTTAAATGCAACAACAAATGCAATCAAGATCGCAACTAAGGTAACAATTGATCCAACAGCATAATGATACCAAGCCTCACTATTGATGGCATATTTTCTAATCTTTCTAATCTTCAAGCGCATTTTCTCCATCTTGATCTTGTGATCATCGACGACATCGGCAACATGCAACTCCAATTCCATCTTCTCCCCCTCAATTCTTTTCAATTTTTCTTTCAAGTACTCGTTTTCTCTTTCAACTAAATTTAACCTCTCGACAATAGGGTCGGTTGGAATTTCCGGTTCACATACCTCCTAGATAAAAATATCTATGTCAACTTGATGGGCATAATTACTTGTCATAAACACGAAATGCAACAAATAGTTTTAAAAGAGAATATACCACATACGAATCATAACAAGAACGAGGGCCGACGGGGACGGATATCAAAACCATGGCACTATGTATAACAAACAACGTACGGGTAAGATAATTATTATACGAGTAACTATATATACAAATCACACAAACATCATTTTTTTATATAAAATTTCATGAACAAGAGGCTCACCACAAGGTGGTGCGGGCGACGGGACGGTGCGGGCGATCGACGGTGGTTACGACAGAGATTTAGAAGGCACTAAGTAAACCACACCTACATATGCAAACTAAGTGTTATTTTGACCTCAAATTGCATATAAATCAAATACTACCACATATAATTCCTCCCAAATTACTAAAACCCACAATTAATCACTATATAAACCAATGCAAGATCTAATCTAGCAATGAGAGATGAAAGGACAAAGTTGCTAACCTTGGTGATCATTTGAATGGATGAGGGCCTACAAATCTTGACAAATTTGGGGCAAATTTTGTGATGAACTCGAGAGGAAGAAGGGAAGAACAAAAGAGAGGGAGAGGGGAAAGGGGGAAGAACAGAGTGCGGGTGGACGAAGGATTTATATAGGACGACCTTTAGTACCGGTTCGTGCCACGAACCGGTACTAAAGGTGCTGGAAGGGCCCCACTCTGACAACATCCTGCCACCACTCTCATTAGTACCGGTTCGTGGCACGAACCGGTGCTAAAGGTTTGCCACGAACCGGTACTAAAGAGCTCCTACCGGCTAGCCGTTGGAACCGGCACTAATGGACACATTAGTGCCGGTTCTGTTACAAACCGGGACTAATGTGTCTCACATTTGACCCTTTTTCTACTAGTGAAAGGGCGCTTTGACAGCCATGGAACAATTGAAGGATGGCTTCAAAAATGAACGCACCAACGAGGAAACTAAGAAGGCTGCTTTGTTGATGCGGGCTGAAGATGCCGAAGCAGCTCTTAAATCGGTGGCGGAAGAGCTGACTGGGCTGAAACATCAAGCGAATGCCATGACTTCTGCAATTTTTGGCAATTACTTTGTAATAGCCTGTTCTGAAGTACCTTCAACTCTGTCGGTTTAACATTAAATTTTGAAACCATTGCAGGTAATCGCATTGCTCATCTTGGCGCAGATATGTGGATGAAGTTGAAGGCAGCTTACACGTTGATTGAGCAACTGTATACTGGTGCACAACGAGTCATCTGTGCAGCTTCGTACAACTAACCGGCACCAAGCTTAATCAAGGATACTTTGGCCAGGCTATCATTGACTCCTGCTCAGATAGAGGAGTTGAAGCGATCTGCTGCCAGGGCTGGTGCTTTGTTAGCACTAACTCGTGCCAAATCATGGATAGCTGACCTGGATCCAGTTGATATTTCCAAGGGCTATCCGGATGAACAAGAAAACGGATCATCATTTGATAATGAAGCCCTCAAAGCCCTGACCAAGGAGATGCGTCCAGTAGCAAGTCAATTGGCTGAAGAGGTGAACTTGACTGCTCATCGGTCCTTCTATGATGCCAACAATCATCGAGTTGACACTAATGTGAAAGAAGTGCACAATCTTATTCCGCACATTCATAAGAACACTTATGCCCCTGACGTTGAACCGTCAAATCTTATAAGTGAAGAGGCTGTCTTTCAAGCTCTAACCCGGATTGACTGGACCACCATTGACTTCCAGCCACTGGGTGGGGAGGAGGAGGTTGAACCGACACCTGAGGATCCATCAACTTCACGGCAACCTGGCGATGAGTCTTAATTCGGCAATCGGGTTATTTTCACAAACTTTGTTCTGTGTAAGAACAATCATTATCTTGGGCCTCAAAGCGCCTTGTAATAGGCTAGTTAAAATACTTTGATCTGCGGCACTAATACATGACTTTGTTTGACCCGCCATGATATTTGCTGTGCTTGATTATACACTTTGATAATTTCATGCGATCCTGATGTCTGCATAAAAAGAATTGTCCGGGCGGTTTACCACCGGACGGGTCACAATGCCCAATACAAAGCCAGGTTAATTACCAAGGCTGAATCAAAATATGAAATAAATCATACCTGTGATATTAAATCACTTAGTTGGTTTACCAACTTGGATTTGTAGTAAGGGTGAGAACCCAAATCTGGATTATTGATAACTCTCACCATGCAGTGCTGGTGTATATGCTAAACCATACCGGGTTGTGATAAATGCCGGATGATCATGCCGGCAACATGTAGTCAAAGCCAGTCCGAGTTATCAAACACCGGTTTGATAATAAATATGGTCTGACAACTTGTAGCTGAAAGCCAAGCCGGGTTAACAAACACTGGGTTATTATGATGACTGAAAAGCCATACCGGGTCAATAGACGCCGGTTCAACATAGACTTTATCAAAGGTTAAAAACTTGGCAATAAACAAATAAAAACCATCTAGTCGAGGCTTTTCAAGGGCCGCCAGGCCCAAATTCGAGGCTTTTCATGGGCTGCCAGGCCGCTAAGTTAAACCATTTTGCAAAGCCTTTTAAGATGGACCTCCAACTAACCAATCGTCGTTTTAACTTTGACAAGTTCAGGGTCTTATATGAGATTGACTTGTCAAACATTCAGTGGGTCATGCCAGGATTACCTGGATAGGAGTGACTTACTTGATGAAGGCAGGTTAACCCGGGGTTTTAGGTGAATACACCAGGCTTCCAAGCCGTGCTTGATAGCATATTACAAGGGTTCTTTCAAACTCTTTGTTGCAGTGCACAAAGAGCCCCCAAGTAATTTTTGTGAGCTGTGCTCAATGGGTGCCTATGTTTGAGCTGTGCATAGCATCCAGACTCTCTTTGGCCCCTTGGGTGTGAAGCTCCCAAGCTGTATTGTGGCATGATAGCCGGTTTAACAGGTAGTACTCCACTTTGTTAGCTGAAGCCCCCATGTAACCAAAAGATATTTGAGGAAAACAGCAGAGGCCCTGCTTATAGCAAGGATGCCAGTTTATTATATTGATCATAATATGTACATTGTCAAAATATGTACATAAGAGAAGCCTATGGCTCAAGTGTAGTAAGGCCGAAGGAGAGCTATGTTCCACAGCCGCCGAGTCTCCTCTCAGAACTGCGTGAGTCGTCTCAGATGTCAATGAGGTAGTATGATCCGTTGTGTAGATTCTTGTTGACCACAAAGGGCCCTTCCCAAGGTGGGGATAACTTGTGCATATCAGTCTGATCCTGGATGAGACGGAGCACCAAGTCGCCTTCTTGAAAGGTTCTTGTTTTAACCCGGAGGCTGTGATAGCGCCGCAGGTCTTGCTGATAAACCGCCGAACGAGCCAAAGCCATGTCCCGCTTATCATCTAACAGGTCCAACGCCTCCTGGCATGCTTGCTCATTGTCCGCTTCAACATAATTAGCAACCCGGGGCGAATCATGATGGATATCACTTGGGAGGACCGCCTCTGCCCCGTAAACCATGAAGAAGGGTGTGTAACCCGTTGATCTATCGGGGGTGGTGTTGATGCTCCATAACACAGAAGGTAATTCTTCCACCCAACAACCCAGCGTTCACTTTAAAGGAACCATGAGCCAGGCTTGATACCCTTCAAAATTTCTTGATTAGCTCTCTCAGCTTGACCATTAGACTGGGGGTGAGCCACGGATGCTATATCAAGCCGGATGTGCTCTCTCTGACAGAAGTCCTCCATCTCACCTTTAGAAAGGTTTGTGCCATTATCCGTGATGATGCTGTGTGGAAAGCCAAAACGGAAGATGATCTTTTTGATAAATTGAACCACCGTAGCTGCATCACACTTACTTACGGGTTCCGCTTCAACCCATTTAGTGAACTTGTCAACCGCCACCAACAGGTGGGTCTTTTTATCCTTGGATCGCTTAAAAGGTCCCACCATATCAAGCCCCCAAGTAGTAAATGGCCAAGTGATGGGAATCATCCGTAGCTCTTGAGCCGGAACATGAGCTCGGCGTGAAAATTTCTGACAAGCATCACACCACTTCACCAGATCCTCCGCATCAGCATGAGCTGTCAACCAATAAAATCCATGACGAAAAGCTTTAGCCACCAGGGACTTTGAACCGGCTTGGTGACCACAATCCCCTTCATGGATCTCACGTAGAATCTCTTGGCCTTCTTCAGGAGAAACACAATGCTGGAATATGCCTAAAACACTGCAGCGGTGTAACTCGCCATTGTGAATAACCATGGACTTGGATCGCCAGACTATCTGTCTGGCTAGAACCTAATCATCTGGTAGCTCGCCCCGGTTCATATATGCCAAATATGGAACCGTCCAATCTGGAATTACATGTAAAGCAGCTACCAATTGGGCCTCCGGATCAGGAACAGCTAAATCCTCCTCTGTAGGCAACTTAACAGACGGGTTATGCAAGATATATAAAAACGTATTGGGTGGTACCGGTTTACGCTGAGATCCCAGCCGGCTTAAAGCATCTGCTGCTTCGTTTCTGCGCTGGTCAATGTGCTCAACCTGATAACCTTTAAAGTGACCCGCCAAAATATTCACCTCGCGTTTGTAAGCCCCCATGAGTGGATCCTTAGAATCCCAAGTGCCAGAAACTTGCTGGGCCACTAGATCAGAATCTCCAAAGCATCATACCCAGCTTAAATTCATTTCCTTGGCCACACAGAGACCATGGAGAAATGCCTCTTACTCAGCTGCATTGTTAGTACAAGGAAACATTAAGCGGAGAACATAACGAATTTTATCACCTCGAGGGGAAGTAAGGACAACTCCAGCCCCTGAGCCCTCCAATTGCCTGGATCCATCAAAGTGAATAGTCCAGTACATGCTACTCGGTTTGTCCTCTAGCGCCTGTAACTCGGTCCAATCATTGATGAAGTCAATAAGCGCCTGAGATTTGATGGCTATCCGAGGCATATACTTCAACCCATGTGGACCAAGCTCAATTGCCCACTTTGCAACCCGGCCAGTTGCTTCTCGGTTCTGAATTATATCACCCAAAGGAGCAGAACTGACCACTCTGATGGGATGACCTTGAAAGTATTGTTTGAGCTTCCGACTCACCATAAAAACCCCATATACCAGCTTCTGCCAATGCGGATATCGTTGCTTCGACTCGATAAGCACTTCACTGATATAGTAAACCGGCCGTTGAACCGGATATTCCTTCCTAGCCTCCTTGCGCTCAACCACAATTGCGACACTGACAGCACGGGCATTAGCAGCCACGTACAATAACAAGGGCTCCTTGTCAACCGGGCAGCAAGGACCGGCAGTTCAGCCAACTGCCGCTTCAAGTACTCAAATGTCGCATCAGCTGCGTCACTCCAGACAAAAGTGTATGTTTTCTTCAACATCTGATATAAAGGAATCGCCTTCTCTCCCAAGCGGCTAATAAACCAGCTTAGGGCTGCAATTCGACCCGCCAGGTGTTGAACATCATTAATACATGCTGGTTTAGCCAAAGATGTAATCTCCTTGATCTTTTCCGGATTAGCTTCAATGCCTCTGTTGGACACCAGAAAGCCTAAAAGCTTGCCTGTCGGTACACAAAAACACACTTGTACGGATTAAGCATCATCTTATAAACCCGAAGATTGTCAAAGGTTTCCTTGAGATCATCTATCAATGTCTCCTTCTTCCTGGATTTTACTACAATGTCATCCACATATGCATGAACATTGCGCCCAATCTGAGTGTGAAGACAATTCTGCACACAGTGCTGATAAGTTGCTTGGGCACTCTTGAGCCCAAAGGGCATAGAAACATAGCAGAAGGCTCCAAAGGGAGTAATGAAGGTTGTCTTCTCCTAGTACTTAACTGCCATTTTGATCTGATGATAACCAGAATAAGCATCCAAGAAACTCAAACGCTCACAATCCGTCGTCGCATCAATGATCTGATCAATACGCGGGAGAGCAAAAGGATCTGCTGGACAAGCCTTGTTCAAATCTGTGTAGTCCACACACATGTGCCAAGTGCCGTTTTTCTTAAGGACCAACACCGGATTAGCCATCCACTCAGGGTGAAACACTTCGATGATAAAACCGGCAGCCAACAGCCGGGCTACCTCCTCACCGATTGCCTTGCGTCTTTCCTCATTAAAACGGCGAAGAAACTGCTTGACAGGTTTAAACTTGGGATCAATATTGAGAGTGTGCTTAGCGAGTTCCCTCGGTACACCTGACATGTCAGAAGGCTTCCATGCAAAAATGTCCCGGTTCTCACGGATGAACTCGATGAGCGTGCTTTCCTATTTTGGATCGAGATTGGTGCTGATGCTAAACTGCTTGGATGAATCGCCAGGAACAAAATCAACAAGTTTAGTCTCATCAGCCGGTTTGAACTTCAGGGTCGGGTCATGCTCAGTGGTGGGCTTCTTCAGAGGGGTCATGTCTGCCGGATCAACGTTGTCTTTATAGAACTTCAGCTCCTCTGTAGCACAAAACGACTCAGCATATGCCGCATCACCTTCCTCGCAATCCAAAGCGATCTTTCGACTTCCATGTACTATGATGGTCCCCTTATGACCCAGCATTTTAAGCTGTAAGTAATTATAGTAGGGCCTCTCCATGAACTTCGCGTAAGCCGGCCATCTAAACAGTGCGTGATATGGGCTCTGGATTTTCACCACCTCAAAGGTCAATGTTTTAGACCTGGAATCGTGCTCATCTCCAAAAACAACCTCCAAAACGATCTTGCCAACAGGATATGCCGATTTACCTAGTACTACACCATGAAAAACAATGTTTGATGGTTTAAGACTCTTGTCTGTCAATCCCATGCGACAGAAGGTTTCATAATACAGGATGTTGATACTTCTCCCTCCATCCAGCAGTACCTTGGTAAATTTATAACCTCCCACCTGAGGTGCCACCACTAAAGCCAGATGACCCAGATTATCAACCCGGGGCGGATGATCCTCTCTAGTCCACACAATGGGCTGCTCGGACCACCGCAAGTAGCGTGGCACTGCCGGTTCAACAACATTAACTGCCCTCTCGTGAAGCTTCTGATCGTGCTTGCACAAGCTAGTAGTGAACACAGGATACTGCCTGCCATTCAACTGCTTTGGGTGACTCTGAAAACCTGATTGCTATTGATTCCCCTGATTATTCTGTTGGTTATTGCCACCTTGGTTGTTCTGGTTGCCCTGATTATTCTGAAATCTAGAGTTTGAACCGCCGCCGCCATGAAAACCTGGACCTGAACCGCCCGACGGACCCTGATCATACCGGAAGAGATTAGAGTTTTTGAACTCCTTCATAATGAAACAATCCTTCCAAAGGTGTGTTGCTGGAACCTCCTTGGTCCCGTGCTTTGGGCAGGGCTGGTTTAACAAACGCTCCAGATTCAGCCCTCCACCGTGTTGGGGCGGTTTACCCTTATGATGCTGCATATTAGTGTTAGCCACAAAATCTGAATTATCTGCTTTGCGCTTACCATTATTCCCATGGCTCCCCTGGTTGTGATGCTGTCGCTTTGCACCATTGTTCTTCTTTCCCTTCTCCGGTTTCTCCTCATCAGAATCAGGATCCTTGGTATTATCAGAATCGGCATATTTTACCAAGGATGCCATAAGGGTTCCCATGTCATTGCGGTGGCGCTTGAGCCATCCCAACTTCATCTTTAGTGACTTAAACCAGCAATTACGCTCCAATTTTATGATTGCTTGGCCAGCGTTAATGTGGTCTGATGAGTGCAAGACTTTCGAAACCCGGCGCACCCAATGAGTTGTTGACTCGTTCTCTCCTTGAACACAAGCATCCAGATCCACAATGGACATAGGTTGTTTGCATGTATCCTTGAAATTTGCTATAAACCAAGCCTTCAATTGGTCCCATGACTCAATGGAGTTAGCTGGCAGGTTCTTCAACCAAGTACGGGTTGTCCCTTCCAACATCATCGTAAAGTATTTTGCACAGGCCGCTTCATCCACATCCAGCATCTCCATTGCCATCTCATAACTTTCAACCCACGCCTTAGGTGGCTGATCAGCGGTGTAATTAGGCACCTTACGTGGACCCTTGAAATCTTTGGGCATTCGCACATTACGGAGAGCCGGAATGAGACACAGTACTCCCTAGGAACTGAAGGCAAGCCCGGTGCCTCGGTCTACTGACGTTGTTGGCTGAACCGGGGCGGGTTGATAACGACCCGCATACTGTGCTGCTAAAGCGGCCTCCCTTCGTGCTCTGTCATTATCCACCACATCCTGAGCATTTACCTCACTGCGCGCCGGATTGGGTCCTTGAGGGGCATTACGGCGCCGCACACTGCTGGACACCTCTAGTTCATCTATGTGCCTGCTATAGCTTTTGCTCAGACGGGGGGTCGTGTGAACCCTGTCTCGGCTGTATGAGTAAGCCTGCTGCTGCAGATAGCAGTCTGAAGAAGATCACTGGCCCGCCGTGTCTCAACTGCCGCAGGTGATTCACCCTCCATCGGAATAGCTGCCAGCCGGGATGCTGCTGCTATCATGTTATCCAAAGGGGTAGAGAAGTGACCCGACGGGGGTGTTGTGTACCGCGGCGGGTTGTCTGTTCGTCGGGGTGGACCCATCACCTGAGGTTGATCTGGCGCTCCAGTCCTTGGCACGATAGTCCGGTTTACGGCTGCCGGGTTGCTGGTTCCTGCCCCTGGCGTATTGAAGAGATTCATCGCATTGTAATCCGCCGGTAAGCGAGTGATGTCTCCTCCTCAATACTTCATTCGAGGCGTTATGATCCAGCAAAAGTCGATAATTCTCAGCATGAATCCTCTGCACCTGGGCATCTAAAGCGGCCCGTTCCTCTGCCATCCTGGTTTCCTTAGCCGCCAAGTCCTCCTTGGCCTGAGTTATCTGATCCCGTAGTTTAGTGACCTCTGCGTTATGCCGGTCTTGAGTCTCCGGGGTAACTGCTATGGCCAATAACATCGTCCAGGCATCCAACAAACCGGACAGAACTTGACTCGGCCGGTGCGTGGGGCCTCCTGCCCCTACTGCTGGTCCGGAACCCAATGCCACCGCAATAGAATTTTGCAAGGTTGGCTGTGTACCGACCATGAAGATTGTGACTAGGTTTGGCGGTTCAAGAAATTCCGGAATACTAGTGCCATCGGAATACCCTTTGAACACACCGTCATGAACTTGGTACAGGGACTCGGTTTCACCGGTGGATGACTCGTCATCGGAATAAACGGCCATCTCACCTTCGGATACCAGTTCAGATCCGATCCCACGGACACATCCTACGAACGCATGCTTCATGGCGGGCTGAACCCGGGTAGGACTTGCACGCTGAGCCGTTTCGACGAGGTCGGTGAAGGTGTCCGGCTCAGGGTCCGGTTCGCCGATCTTGCCAATGAAAACGTGAATTCCGCCAAAGGGGACCCGGTACCCGTACTCGATTGAGCCGGCCTCGGGGCCCCATCCTGCGTCATCGATGTAGAGCTTGCCGCGACGACTCTTGGTCATCCGGCCAACCACGTACCCTTTGAGTCCTTCAAAGCTGCCCTTCAAGAACTCGAAACCATCATGCGATAGCCCCACGGTGGGCACCAACTGTCGTGGAAATATCACCTCAGATGTCCTCATGAAAGGACTTAGTCGTGGAGCCATCACGACGGGTTAGCTTGAAGGGGTTAAACCGGACAAAGGATATGAGAGTTTTATACTAGTTCGGCCCCTTACGATGAAGGTAAAATCCTACGTTTAGTTGTGATGGAATTATTGGGGTTTCGATTGTTGGGGGACGTAGCAGAAATTCAAAATTTTCCTACGTGTCACCAAGATCTATCTATGGAGAAACCAGCAATGAGGGGAAGAAGAGTGCATCTACATACCCTTGTAGATCGCCAAGCGGAAGCGTTCAAGAGAACGGGGTTGAAGGAGTCGTACTCGTCGTGATCCAAATCACCGAAGATCCTAGTGCCGAACGGACAGCACCTCCGCGTTCAATACACGTACAGCCCGGTGACGTCTCCCATGCCTTGATCCAGCAAGGAGAGAGGGAGAGGTTGAGGAAGACTCCATCCAGCAGTAGCACAACGGCGTAGTGGTGGTGGAGGAGCGTGGCAATCCTGCAGGGCTTCGCCAAGCACCGCGGGAGAGGAGGAGTAAGAGAGGTAGGGTTGCGCCAATAGAGGGAGAAACTCGTGTGTTGGCAGCCCTCAAGACCTCAACTATATATAGGGGAGAGGGAGGGGGTGCGCCCCCTCTAGGGTTTCCACCCCAAGGGGTGAGGCTGCCCCCAATCCCATCTAGGGTGGCGGCCAAGGGGGGGAGAGGGGAAACTTGCCCCCAAAGTTAGGTGGGTGCGCCCCCTCCCCCAACCCTAGGCGCCTTGGGACCTTGTGGGGGGCGCAACAGCCCACCTGGGGCTGGTACCCTCCCACACTTGGCCCATGCAGCCCACCGGGGCCGGTGGCCCCACTTGGTGAACCCCCGGGACCCTCCCGGTGGTCCCGGTACGTTACCGATAAAACCCGAAACCTTTCCGCTGACCAAAACAGGACTTCCCATATATAAATCTTTACCTCCGGACCATTCCGGAACTCCTCGTGACGTCCGGGATCTCATCCGGGACTCTGAACAACATTCGCTAACCACATACAAACTTCCTTTATAACCCTAGCGTCATCGAACTTTAAGTGTGTAGACCCTATGGGTTCGGGAATCATGTAGACATGATCGAGACGTTCTCCGGTCAATAACCAATAGCGGGATCTGGATACCCATGTTGGCTCCCACATGTTCCACGATTATCTCATCGGATGAACCATGATGTTAAGGACTCAATCGATCCCGTATACAATTCCCTTTGTCTAACGGTATTGTACTTGCCCGAGATTCGATCGTCGGTATACCGATACCTTGTTCAATCTCGTTACCGGCAAGTCTCTTTAGTCGTTCTGTAACACATCATCCCGTGATCAACCCCTTGGTCACATTGTGCACATTATGATGATGTCCTACCGAGTGGGCCCAGAGATACCTCTCCGTTAACCGGAGTGACAAATCCCAGTCTCGATTCGTGCCAACCCAATAGACACTTTCGGAGATACCTGTAGTGCACCTTTATAGCCACCCAGTTACGTTGTGACGTTTGGTACACCCAAAGCATTCCTATGGTATCCGGGAGTTACACAATCTCATGGTCTAAGGAAATGATACTTGACATAAGAAAAGCTTTAGCATACGAACTACGATCTTTGTGCTAGGCTTAGGATTGGGTCTTGTCCATCACATCATTCTCCTAATGATGTGATCCCGTTATCAACGACATCCAATGTCCATGGTCAGGAAACCGTAACCATCTATTGATCAACGAGCTAGTCAACTAGAGGCTTACTAGGGACATGGTGTTGTCTATGTACCCACACATGTATTTGAGTTTCCTATCAATACAATTATAGCATGGATAATAAACGATTATCATGAACAAGGAAATATAATAATAACTAATTTATTATTGCCTCTAGGGCATATTTCCAACAGTCTCCCACTTGCACTAGAGTCAATAATCTAGTGCACATCGCCATGTGATTAACACTCACACGTCACATTGCTATGTGACCAACATCCAAAGAGTTTACTAGTGTCATTAAACTAGTTCACATCATCATGTGATTAAGACTCAATGAGTTCTGGGGTTTGATCATGTTTTGCTTGTGAGAGAAGTTTTAGTCAACGGGTCTGCAACATTCAGATCGTATGTACTTCACAAATCTCTAGATCATATTGTAAATGCTACTTCCACGCTCCACTTGGAGCTATTCCAAATGGTTGCTCCACTATACGTATCCGGTTTGCTACTCAGAGTCATTCGGATAGGTGTTAAAGATTGCATCGTCGTAACCCTTTACGCCGAACTCTTTATCACCTCCATAATCGAGAAACAAATCCTTATTCCTCTAAGGATAATTTTGACCGCTATCTGGTGATCCACTCCTTGATCACCTTTGTACCCTCTTGCCAGACATGTGGCAAGGCACACATATGTACGGTACTTATCATAGCATATTGTAGAGCCTACGTCTAAAGCATAGGGGACGACCTTCGTCCTTTCTCTCTTTTCTGTCGTGGTCGAGCTTTAAGTCTTAACTTCGTACCTTACAACTCAGGACAAGAACTCCTTTGACTGATCCATCTTGAACACTTTCAAGATCATGTCAAGGTACGTGCTCATTTGAAAGTACCATTCAGCGTTTCTGATCTATCCTCATAGATCTTGATGCTCAATGTTCAAGTAGCTTAATCCAGGTCTTCCATTGAAAAACATTTTTCAAATAACCCTATATGCTTTACAGAAAAAATTCTACATCATTTCTGATCAACAATATGTCAACAACATATACTTATTAGAAATTCTATAGTGCTCCCACTCACTTCTTTGGAAATACAAGTTTCTCATAAACTTTATATAAACCCAAAATCTTTGATCATCTCATCAAAGCACACATTCCAACTCCGAGATGCTTACTCCAGTCCTTAGAACGATTGCTGGAGTTTTGCATACTTGTTAGCGTTCTTCGGGATTGCCAAACATTCTGGTTGTATCACATACAACCTTTCCTCAAGAAAATTGTCAAGGAAACAATGATTTTTGACATTCTATCTGCAAGATTTCATAAATAATGCAGTAACTGCTAATCCAATTCCAACAGACTCTTAGCATCGCTACAAGTGAGAAAGCCTCACCGTAGTCAACTCCTTGAACTTGTCGGAAAACATCTTAACGACATGTCGAGCTTTCTTAATGGTGATTCTTACCATCATTGTCTGTCTTTCTTTTAAAATCCATCTGTACCCAACGGCCTTACGACCATCAAGTATTTCTTCCAAAGTCATGGATCCTTTCTCGGATTTTATGGCCTCGAGCCATTCGTCGGAATCTGGGCCCACCATCGCTTCTCCATAGCTCGTAGGTTCATTGTTCTCTAGCAACATGACCTCTAAGACAGGATTGCGTACCACTCTGAAGTAGTACGCATCCTTGTCACCCTACGAGGTACGGTAGTGACTTGATCCGAAACTTCATGATCACTATCATAAGCTTCTACTTCAATTGGTGTAGGCGCCACAAGAACAACTTCCTGTGCCCTACTACATGCTAGTTGAAGTGACGGTTCAACAACCTCATCAAGTCTCCACCATCCTCCCACTCAATTCTTTCGAGAGAAACTTTTCCTCGAGAAAAGGACCCAATTCAAGAAACAATCCCTATTGCTTTCGGATCTGAATTAGGAGGTATACCCAATTGTTTTTGGGTGTCCTATGAAGATGCATTTTATCCGCTTTGGGTTCGAGCTCATCAACCTGAAACTTTTTCACATAAGCGTCGCAGCCCCAAACTTTTAAGAAACGACAACTTAGGTTTCTCCAAACCATAGTTCAAACGGTGTCGTCTCAACGGAATTACGTGGTGCCCTATTAAAGTGAGTGCGGTTGTCTCTAATGCTTAACCCATGAACGATAGTGGTAATTCCATAAGAGACATCATGGTACGCACCATATCCAATAGGATGCAACTATGATGTTCGGACACACCATCACATTATGGTGTTCCAGGCGGTGTTAATTGTGAAACAATTTCCACAATGTCTTAATTGCATGCCGAAGCTCGTAACTCAGATACTCATCTCTATGATCATATCGTAGACATTTTATCCTCTTGTCACGATGATCTTCAACTTCACTCTGAAATTACTTGAACCATTCCATAATTCAGACTTGTGTTACATCAAGTAAATATACTCAGTATCTACTTAAATCATCCGTGAAGTAAGAACATAACGATATTCACTGCATGCCTCAGCACTCATTGGACTGCACACATCAAAATGTATTACTTCCAACAAGTTGCTTTCTTGTTCCATTTTACTGAAAACGAGGCTTTCAGTCATGTTGCCCATGTGGTATGATTTGCATGTCTCAAGTGATTTAAAATCAAGTGAGTCCAAACGGTCCATTTGCATGGAGTTTCTTCATGCGTATACACCAATAGACATGGTTCGCATGTCTCAAACTTTTCAAAAACGAGTGAGTCCAAAGATCCATCAACATCGAGCTTCTTCATGCGTTTTATACCAATATGACTTACATGGCAGTGCCACAAGTAAGTGGTACTATCATTACTATCTTATATCTTTTGGCATCAAAATGTGTATCACTACGATCGAGATTCAATAAACCATTCCTTCAGGTGCAAGACCATTGAAGGTATTATTCAAATAAATAGAGTAACCTTTATTCTCCTTAAATGAATAATAGTATTGCGATAGACACAATCCAATCATGTCTATGCTCAACGCAAACACCAAATGACAATTAATTAGGTTTAATACTAATCTTGATGGTAGAGGGAGCGTGCGATGTTTGATCACATCAAACTTGGAAACACTTCCAACACATATCGTCAGCTCACCTTTAGCTAGTCTCTGTTTATTCCGTAGCTTTTATTTCGAGTTACTAACACTTAGCAACCGAACCGGTATCTAATACCCTGGTGCTACTAGGAGTACTAGTAAAGTACACATTAACATGATGTATATCCAATATACTTCTATCGACCTTGCCAGCCTTCTTATCTACCAAGTATCTAGGGTGATCCTGCTCCAGTGTCCGTTCCCTCATTACAGAAGCACTTAGTCTCGGGTTTGGGTTCAACCCTAAGTTTCTTCACTGGAGCAGCAGCTGATTTGCCGTTTCATGAAGTATCCCTTCTTGCCCTTGCCCTTCTTGAAACTAGTGGTTTCACCAACCATCAACAATTGATGCTCCTTCTTGATTTCTACTTTCACGGTGTCAAACATCGTGAATACCTCAAGGATCATCATACCTATCCCTGATATGTTATAGTTCATCACGAAGCTCTAGCAGCTTGGTGGCAATGACTTTGGAGAAACATCACTATCTCATTTGGAAGATCAACTCCCACTCGATTCAAGTGATTGTTGCACTCAGACAATCTGAGCACAAGCTCAACGATTGAGCTTTTCTCCCTTAGTGTGCAGGCTAAGAAAATCGTCGGAGGTCTTATACCTCTTGACGTGGGCACGAGCCTGAAATCCCAATTTCAGCCCTCGAGACATCTCATATGTTCCGCGACGTTTCGGAAAACGTCTTTGGTGCCTCAACTCTAAACCGTTTAACTGAACTATCACGTAGTTATCAAAAACGTGCATGTCCGATGTTCGCAACATCCACAGACGACATTTGGGGTTCAGCACACTGAGCGGTGCATTAAGGACATAAGCTTTCTATTGTCCGCATAATCGCTACTGTCAACTTTCAACTATATTTACTCTAGGAACATATCTAAATAGTGGAACTAAAGCGCGAGCTTACGACATAATTTGCAAAGATCTTTTTGACTATGTTCAGGATAATTAAGTTCATCTCGTGAACTCCCACTCAGATAGACATCCCTCTAGTCATCTAAGTGATTACATGATCCGAGTCAACTAGGCCGTGTCCGATCATCACGTGAGACGGACTAGTCATCATCGGTGAACATCTTCATGTTGATCGTATCTACTATACGACTCATGCTCGACCTTTCGGTCTCTTGTGTTCCGAGGCCATGTCTGTACATGCTAGGCTCGTCAAGTTAACCTAAGTGTTTCACGTGTGTAAATCTGGCTTACACCCGTTGTATGTGAACGTAAGAATCTATCACACCCGATCATCACGTGGTGCTACGAAACGACGAACTTTCGCAACGGTGCACAGTTAGGGGGAACACTTTCTTGAAATTTTAATGAGGGATCATCTTATTTACTACCGCCGTTCTAAGCAAATAAGATGCATAAACATGATAAACATCACATGCAATCAAATAGTGACATGATATGGCCAATATCATTTTGCTCCTTTTGATCTCCATCTTCGGGGCTCCATGATCATCATCATCACCGGCATGACACCATGATCTCCATCATCATGATCTCCATCATCGTGTCTTCATGAAGTTGTCTCGCCAACTATTACTTCTACTACTATGGCTACCGGTTAGCAATAAAGTAAAGTAATTACATGGCGTTGTTCAATACACGCAGGTCATACAATAAATAAAGACAACTCCTATGGCTCCTGCCGGTTGTCATACTCATCGACATGCAAGTCGTGATTCCTATTACAAGAACATGATCAATCTCATACATCACATATCATTCATCACATTCTTCTTGGCCATATCACATCACATAGCATACCCTGCAAAAACAAGTTAGACGTCCTCTAATTGTTGTTTGCATGTTTTACGTGGCTGCTATGGGTTTCTAGCAAGAACGTTTCTTACCTACACAAAACCACAACGTGATATGCCAATTGCTATTTACCCTTCATAAAGACCCTTTTCATCGAATCCGTTCCGACTAAAGTGGGAGAGACTGGCACCCGCTAGCCACCTTATGCACCAAGTGCATGTCAGTCGGTGGAACCTGTCCCACGTAAGTGTACGTGTAAGGTCGGTCCGGGCCGCTTCATCCCACAATACCGTCGAAACAAGATTGGACTAGTAACGGTAAGCATATTAAAACAAAATCAACGCCCACAACTACTTTGTGTTCTACTCGTGCAAAGAATCTACGCAATAGACCTAGCTCTGATACCACTATTGGGGGATGTAGCAGAAATTCAAAATTTTCCTACGTGTCACCAAGATCTATCTATGGAGAAACCAGCAACAAGGGGAAGAAGCGTGCATCTACATACCCTTGTAGATCGCCAAGCGGAAGCGTTCAAGATAACGGGGTTGAAGGAGTCGTACTCGTCGTGATCCAAATCACCGGAGATCCTAGTGCCGAACGGACGGCACCTCCGCGTTCAACACACGTACAGCCCGGTGACGTCTCCCATGCCTTGATCCATCAAGGAGAGAGGGACAGGTTGAGGAAGACTCCATCCAGCAGCAGCACAACGGCGTAGTGGTGGTGGAGGGGCGTGGCAATCCTGCAGGGCTTCGCCAAGCACCGCGAGAGAGGAGGAGTAAGAGAGGTAGGGCTGCGCCAATAGGGGGAGAAACTCGTGTGTTGGCAGCCCTCAAGACCTCAACTATATATAGGGGAGAGGGAGGGGGTGCGCCCCCTCTAGGGTTTCCACCCCAAGGGGTGCGGCTGCCCCCAATCCCATCTAGGGTGGCGGCCAATGGGGGGAGAGGGGAAACTTGCCCCCCAAGTTAGGTGGGTGCGCCCCCTCCCCCAACCCTAGGCACCTTGGGCCCTTGTGGGGGGGCGCACCAGCCCACCTGGGGCTGGTCCCCTCCCACACTTGGCCCATGCAGCCCTCCGGGGCCAGTGGCCCTACTTGGTGGACCCCCGGGACCCTCCCGGTGGTCCCGGTACGTTACCGATAAAACCCGAAACCTTTCCGGTGACCAAAACAGGACTTCCCATATATAAATCTTTACCTCCGGACAATTCCGGAACTCCTCGTGACGTCCGGGATCTCATCCGGGACTCCTAACAACATTCGGTAACCACATACAAACTTCCTTTATAACCCTAGCGTCATCGAACCTTAAGTGTGTAGACCCTACGGGTTCGGGAATCATGTAGACATGACCGAGACATTCTCCGGTCAATAACCAACAGCGGGATCTGGATACCCATGTTGGCTCCCACATGTTCCATGATGATCTCATCGGATGAACCACGATGTCAAGGACTTAATCGATCCCGTATACAATTCCCTTTGTCTAACGGTATTGTACTTGCCCGAGATTCGATCGTCGGTATACCGATACCTTGTTCAATCTCGTTACCGGCAAGTCTCTTTACTCGTTCCGTAACACATCATCCCGTGATCAACACCTTGGTCACATTGTGCACATTATGATGATGTCCTACCGAGTGGGCCCAAAGATTCCTCTCTGTTAACCGGAGTGACAAATCCCAGTCTCGATTTATGCCAACCCAATAGAAACTTTCGGAGATACCTGTAGTGCACCTTTATAGCCACCCAGTTATGTTGTGACGTTTGGTACACCCAAAGCATTCCTACGGTATCCGGGAGTTGCACAATCTCATGGTCTAAGGAAATGATACTTGACATAAGAAAAGCTTTAGCATATGAACTACGATCTTTGTGCTAGGCTTAGGATTGGGTCTTGTCCATCACATCATTCTCCTAATGATGTGATCCCGTTATCAACGACATTCAATGTCCATGGTCAGGAAACCGTAACCGTCTATTGATCAACGAGCTAGTCAACTAGAGGCTTACTAGGGACATGGTGTTGTCTATGTACCCACACATGTATCTGAGTTTCCTATCAATACAATTATAGCATGGATAATAAACGATTATCATGAACAAGGAAATATAATAATAACTAATTTATTATTGCCTCTAGGGCATATTTCCAACATCGATTACCAGGGAGCAAACACGCTATGCCTGGCTTTTGAGTTGTTGTTTCTCGTCCCTGAACCGCCACCGGGTCGTCCCTTTATATACACAGGTTGACGCCCGCCCGGTTTACAGAGTCCTGAGGCCGGCTCATACAAGTGTCCGGCTCAGTGTCCCCTTTCCTAACTTACAATACAAGCTATACAACTATGGCGGTTTACTTATGGACCCTAATCTGCCTTCGGGCTCTGGGCCTCTAAGCTTTATTAGTATACCGCCATCTTCTTTGTCTTCCTGGGCTTCAGTATAGTTGAGCGTGAACCGGCCCCACCTGGGCGGTTTACACTCAGTAGTTATATCCTCAACAGTTGTACTTGCCCAAGAACCAGCCCCACCACGCATAACCTAGACTCTCGCAGATTGTACCCCTACCCAGTTGGACAGAAAACCAGCTACACCCTTTCTAACCCCAACCCCGGCAGATAGTAACCTAGTTCCAGTTGACACAACACCGTCTCCACCATAGAGCACCCAAACACGAGCAGTTAGTAAGGGAACTGTAGTGCCCAAAGCACAAGGACCACCACTCTGAATCCCAACTCAACGCTTAAAGGATAAGAAGATTTGTTCTTAGGTCAGGTTCTGTTGCTATGGTTCATAATCATTTGCTCTTGCATCACTGTATTTACTCATACCAACTATTTTCAAATTTGAAGGATGGAATTCAAACTCCAATGGCGCAACAGGTATGTTTTAAACCTGTTTCTTTAACTGGTTTGCTATTATAACTTGCTCTATGTTGATTTCAGTTTCAATTGAATAAAAAGTTATGTTCTCATGTCATGCACATTACAAGTGTTGTTATTGCTCTATAGTTTCCCACACTTATATTCTGTCTATTCTGCTTTGTCTTGAACAAATATTATTTGAACTGTGTCTCTATCTTGATTTGGCAGCAAAAACTAGAATGATATAGACCATAAAGTGACCATGGTACATAGATATATGTTTGTTTCATGCTGTTATCCTGTCCACTTTACTACTGAACTGATTTACCAAAATGAGTTTCATATACAACATGGTAAACCTGTGATGTGTCTGCTTGTTTCTCTTTTAGAATGCGGACAAAATATTGGAGAACAGTACCCCGTTATGCAATGGTAAAGAAAGTAATGCAGATAAGGTTCAAGATAGTGAGACATCCTTGTTGGTCTCCAAGAAAGCTGATAAAAACTATCTTGATGATAGTGAGAGAACCCAAAAGTCATGTCTTGATCTAGTGTTCGAGTTACTGGCCACTACTGCTGGCACAAGCTCTTCAAACTAGCTGCCTGAATCAGTTCGTCTTCTTGAGTCTCAACTTCAAGTTTAAAGACATCGATCAGATGTGCTGCGACAGGAAGCTGAAGGACTGAGGAAGTCCCTGCAGAATTCAGATGCATACTTTCTGGTGCAACAACAAGCGCTAGAGGATTTAAGCGCCAAACAAGAGAAAGTTAATAAGCTTGCTAAGCATCTTGCCAGCATTATGGGTAACCAGGATATTGTTTCTTGAGATCTTCTGAAGTGGTTTCAGCTCTGGACTTGTTTTGTTGCGGCGTTTATTTGCGCTGGTCGCCAACTTTGACAACCAGTGTATATGATATGCTGCTTTGTTCCCTATATTTGCACTGGTGGCAAACTTTGATGCCCAGTGGATGTAATATGTGTAATAGCCGCGATAGCCTAGCGTAAGTTGCTTGCTTATTTATTTCCTTGTTGTCTTGTTTATTTGTTTGCTTGTAGTGAGTTGAGTTCTTTTTCTGCAGTTTGCTAGTGGCCGCAATAACCTATTTTTTAAAACTAGGCCACAATAACCATGGGCTACATATTTACTGTAGTGACACTGGGCCTCCTACGGGCCATAGAATCAATGGGCCTTCTACGGGCCATAGAAAAACAATGGGCCTCCTATGGGGCATAGAAACAATGGGCTTTCTATGGGCCGTAGACACAATGGGCCTTCTTCGGGCCGTGGACATAATGGGCCTTCTACGGGCCGTATCATCAATGGGCCTTCTACGGGCCATATGATCGATTAGCTAAACATTAGCCAATAACAGACCGCATTATGGTCGTAAATAGGCTAGAGTTGGAATCGTCCGTTCATGGGCCGACATAACAGGTCGTCGTTAATCGGTCGTATTTGAGCACGCTATGAAAAGGGACCAACGTATTAACGGGCCACAAACGGGCCGACTGTAACCATGGATTGAATTTGGCCCATAAGCAGAAAATTACAGTAACGAGCCATAAGTAACCGAATGCTGGAAATGAGCCCAAGAATAAATGGGCCCTGAGAAGGCCGAAAGATAACGTGGAATGGAAATGGCCCAATGGAATAATGGGCCATTAATGGGTATAAAGTGATACACTGTTCATTACAGGCCAGTTTCACCACGGTCCGTTAATGGGCCAAGAGTTACAAAGGGCCTCATATGGGCTGAAAGACGTCATGGGCCATACATGGGCCGGAAGTTAAAACAGGCTGGAATCATATTGGACGGCCCAGATGACGCTACTGGGCCTAATTCGGATAGGTCGTAACAGGCCCTGGGTTAGCGGGCTGTAAATGGGATATCACTACTGGAATCAGGATCTTTGCCGTCAGCTATATCTTTGTCGTCCGCTAGCTGACGGAAAAGAAGGTCTTTGTTGTCAGCTTAATAGAAGCTGACGGCAAATAACGCAACGACCATGTTTGTCGTCAGCCAAATCTTTGCCGTCCGCTAGTGGACGACAAAGAATGAGGGTGGTCCACTAACGAGTACCACCTAACGGACACTTTCTTTATCGTCCGCTAGCAGACGGCAAAGAAAGTGACCAAACTAACGTCCGTTAGCTAGGATCTTTGCCGTCTGCTAGCAGATGACAAAGAACCGTGCCCTAACTAAAATCCATCGATGCCCGCCCGCGCCCCACATCTCTATCGTCTGTCCCCTCTCTCTCCCCGCCCACGCCCGATCCACCGCCGCCCCGCGCCACCCCGCCCCCATGCCGCCGCCGCCCCACGCCACCCCCGTCGCCGCGCCGCCCCAACAGCCCCGGTGACCCCCTTCCCCACCCCGCGCCATCCCCGTTGTCGCGCCGCACCAT
>NC_041389.1:329293438-329307391 GCF_002162155.2 Triticum dicoccoides
TCTGGCACCCCCTCCTCCACCCGGCCGCCTCGACGCCCCTCTCCTCCACCACCGCGGCCGCCCCACCCCTCCGGCGCCCCCTCCTCCACCCGGTGAGACCTCTTGTATTTTTTCTGTTTTTGTTTCTGTATTTTAATTTTAGTTTAGGTTTACTTTAGGTTTGGTTTAGTTTAGGTTTAGAGCAGAGAGCCTTATATTGAAGTGCAAGAATTGATTATGATAGCTCATCCAGACTTGGAAGTTCTTAGGGTCCATGCGAATAGAACCTGATAGCTAGGTTGACTCTGCTAGCTTGCTGATACACACCGGTAGCTCAAGATGCATAGCCTGCTACTGAAATGCAGTGCTGGTGCACTGAGGTGAAGCATGGTGTATAATCCAGCTGCTGATCACACATGAGTATGCGGTCCTGGCAAGTGGCAACATCATTGTTGAGGTGTGTGTGCCTCAAACTCGTATGTTAGTTGCGTCTCCTGTGATCATAGTTGAGCAAGTATAAGATTGCGGTATGGTTATAATGTCTTACCCCAGCTTGCATTTACATACCTTTTCTGTAATAGGATCATATGGTAATGTGATGTGGTACTTGTTCTGATTTGCATACAAAGTAAATTGATTTTAGGACACTAACCTTAGTTTTTCATTTGAGGTATGTTTGTTTGATTGGTGTGTGGCACCTAGAGCCACCTAAAATATGGTGCAACTATGATTGTTGCCACAAGTATTCCAATGTGATCAGACCACCTAAAATAAGAAGAAGATAATTAAAGAGGAGGAAGAAGAAGTGTATTTTTCCCTATTTTTAGATTACTATGCTCTTTTTTTTCAACATTTTCAGTTTTCTTTCACGTCTAATGAAATCCCTAGTTTTGAAGGGTGCCAATTGCCATTGCCAACTAACCTACCAAATTAATTAAGTGTTGTTGATGTTGTTGAGCACAAGTGCATTGCTTTTTTTCTCAGTTTTCTTTCATGTCCAAAAACTTGGCTCTATGTTTATAGATATGCTTCTAGATACTAATTGGTCTCTTCTGCTGCTTATTAGAGATGGGGAGAGGCCGTCACCGCAGGCTCTGCTCTGCCACACTGGATTTTGAGTTGGATGCTTTCGAGTTCTTCAGTATCATACTTGTGACTTCCTCCAAGAGGTAGGTATATAAAAGGAGAGATCTCCCATTCACCCATCTCATTATGATAACTCTACTGTTTGCTACATCACTCCTTGTCCCAAACTACAGAGGTTGCCTGACACTTTTATGACGATACTGGACGGCCATCGGCCAAAGAATGTGAAGCTGCGACAGGCCGACAGTGGGCTTCACAGGCTTTGGGACGTGGAGTTGGTGATCAGGTACAGCCACATGTACCTGTGTCGTGGCTGGGAGCAGTTCTACCGTGCCTACGACCTGCAGCACAGGTACTTCCTTCTCTTCAGGTACAACGATGACGCCATGCTCACTGTGAAGGTGTTCAACACAACTATGTGTCGCATGCGCTACCAGGACGACGATGATGCCAGTATGTTCTGCCTCTTCTTCCTCTACATTTTGCTTTATCTCACATCGATTGTTAATGGTCATTGCTGCATTTGGTCAGGCAATGGGAGGAGCAGCAGCGACTCTGGCTATAGCCAAAGCAGAAGCAACTCTGGTTGTAGCAAAAGCAACAACGAGGATGATCCAGAATGGAGTGGGGAAGAAGAGGAGCAGAGTGGGGATGAGGAGGTGCAGGCTGACGATGGGCAATAGATGGTGGTGGCTGAGGATGACGTAGCGACGGTGGTGGCTGACGATGGGCAGGAGATGGTGGTGGCTGAGGATGACCTAGCGATGGTGCTGCCTGAAGATGGCCTCGCGATGGTGGTGGTGCCTGACAATGACCTCGCGATGGTGGTGGCGCCGGTGATCCCACAGTCGGGCGACATGACCATGCCAATTGTGGTAGAAGACTACATCCCACTGCCTCCACCGCCTCGCCGCTCTTGGCGCATCAGGATGAGGAAGGAGAAGGAGAAGAAGAATGAGGAGTGAACTTTCTCAGGTATGTCAGATCTCCAGAATGATCTATATATACTTAGCTTTGTTTCCTCCGAAATGACATAAGTTAGCTCTAATATGCTAAGTTATCTCAAATATGCTTAGTTTCCTAGGTTTGCTCAATAATGACATACACTTGGCTTACTTGTGTAAAAATGGCATAATTATGCTTAGTTAACTCAAAAATGGCATAATTAGTTAAGTTAGCTCCAAAATGACCCATTTAACCTAGGTTAGCTCCAATATGATCCATTTTACCTAGGTTAGCCCCAAAATGACCAAGTTTACCTAGGTTAGCTCCAATTTGATCCATTTTAGCTAGTTAGCTCCAAAATGACCTAGTTTATCTAGGTTAGCTCCAAAATGACCAAGTTTACCTACGTTAGCTCCAATATGATCCATTTTAGCTAGGTTAGCTCCAAAATGATCAAGTTTACCTAGGTTAGCTCCAATATGATCCATTTTAGCTAGGTTAGCTCCAAAATGATAAGGTTTACCTAGGTTAGCTCCAATATGATCCATTTTAGCTAGGTTAGCTCCAAAATGACCTAGTTTACCTAGGTTAGCTCCAATATGATCCATTTTAGCTAGGTTAGCTCCAAAATGACCTAGTTTACCTAGGTTAGCTCCAAAATGACCAAGTTTACCTAGGTTAGCTCCAAAATGACCAAGTTTACCTATGTTAGCTCCAAAATGACCTAGTTTACCTAGGTTAGCTCCAAAATGACCAAGATGGCATAATATGCTTAGTTCACTCAAAGATGGCATAAGTAGCTAGGTTAGCTCCATTTTACCTAAGTATGCTTACTTCTTATTCGAGTCTTCTTCTTCTTCTTCATTTTCTTCTTCTTCAAGTTCTTCTTCTTCTTCTTCTAACTTTCTTGATTCCCATTTTGTAGATCTCATTTAATTCACAGAAGCTTGCATGGATGTAGTGCTTCTTTTCCCTTTCTGCTTTTATTTTGTATGGATGAACTTGCATGGATGGAACTTGTGTCCCCAACGCACTCAATACAATGGTAAATTGTATAGGTGCACTAGTTCGGCGAAGAGATGCTGATACAAGTGCAATATGGATGGTAGATATACATTTTTGTAATCTGAAAATATAAAAACAGCAAGGTAACTAGTAGTAAAAGTGAGTGAAAACGGTATTGCAATACTTCGAAACAAGGCCTAGGGTTCATACTTTCACTAGTGCAAGTTCTCTCAACAATGATAACATAATTGGATCATATAAAAATCCCTCAACGTGCAACAAAGAGTCACTCCAAAGTCACTAATAGCGGAGAACAAACGAAGAGATTATTGTAGGGTATGAAACCACCTCAAAGTTATACTTCCCGATCAATCCATTGGGCTATTCCTATAAGTGTCACAAACAACCCTAGAGTCGTAATAAAATAACACCTTAAGACACACATCAACCAAAACCCTAATGTCACCTAGATACTCCAATGCCACCTCAAGTATCCGCGGGTTTGATTATATGATATGCATCACACAATCTCAGATTCATCTATTCAAACCAACACATAGAACTTCAAAGAGTGCCCCAAAGTTTCTACCGGTGAGTCAAGACGAAAACGTGTGCGAACCCCTATGCATAAGTTCACAATAGGGGTGGGCATAGAAACCGACGAACTGAACACCGAACCAATACTGAAACCCAAAAAATGAAATTTCAGTTTTTATCACTACTATAGACAAATTCAGTGATTGATTCTAAAGTCGAACAGAGTTCAGTCAGTTTGGTGTTTGCCTCGGTTTAACCGAATGAAACCGAAATATACTGACGCTCCTGGATTCCAGTAGAATGAATGGTGCATGCGGCACGCGCACGCGCACATCATGTTACCCATGACTCTGGATTCCCCGCGTGGCCGATGCTAAATAGGCCTCCAAAAAACTTCAAAATTACAATAATAACTTTTTTAGGACAAAAAAAATACTAACTAGGGCTCGCGTCGCTAAGGACCAAGCTAGCAGCCCACATGCCTACTCGCTAGTAGCATGCAAAAGGGAGACGTGACTTTTTGTCGGCCACCATGCAAAGTCCAAAGGCTAAGTCCAAAGCCCAACATACACGTATTTTATTATCTTCTTCATGAACCGTGTAGCAGCAGATAGCAGGGGAAGTCTCATTTATTTAGTCCCACCTCACGTGGCTGGGGAGAAGAGGACAAATAGCTCGGCTATAAGAAGGTGGAGTATGGTAGGGTGAGGACACAAGACATGCAGTAGTCTTTTGGTGTAAACCATAAAACAAACCAATTTTTCAGTTAACCGAAAATTCGGTTTACTGTTTTATGCTATCATTTTCGGTTATCATTTTTAATAACCAAATTGGCAAATAAACTCAATGGCATTAACCGAATTTTTGGTTTAAACTGAATGCCCAGGCCTAGTTCACAAGGTCACTGGACCCACAAGTTGATCACCAAAACATACATCAAGTAGATCACATGAATATCCCATTGTCACCACAGATAAGCACATGCAAGACACACATCAAGTGTTCTCAAATCCTTAAAGACTCAATTCGATAAGATAACTTCAAAGGGAAAACTCAATCCATTACAAGAAGGTAGAGGGGGAGAAACATCATAAGATCCAACTATAATAGCAAAGCTCATGGTACATCAAGATCGTGCCATATCAAGAACACGAGAGAGAGAGAGAGAGAGAGAGAGAGAGAGAGAGAGAGAGAGAGATCAAACACATAGCTACTGGTACGTACCCTCAGCCTCGAGGGTGAACTACTCCCTCCTCGTCATGCAGAGCGCCGGGATGATGAAGATGGCCACCAGTGATGGATCCCCCTCCAGCAGGGTGCCGGAACAGGGTCCCGATTGGTTTTTGGTGGCTACCGAGGCTTGCGGTGGCGGAACTCCCGATCTTGGTTCTGTTCTGGAAGTTTGGGGATATATAAGAGGTGTTGGCGTCGGGAACAAGTCAGGGGGGTCCACATGGCAGCCACGAGGTAGGGGGTGCGCCTAGGGGGTAGGGCGCGCCCTCCACCCTCATGGTGGCCTCGGGACTCTTCTGGTCCATCTCCGATGCTCCGTGGGCTTCTTCTGGTCCAAAAATAATCTCTGTAAATTTTCAGGTCAATTGGACTTCGTTTGGTATTCCTTTTCTGTAAAACTCAAAAGCAAGGAAAAAACAGAAATTGACACTGGGGTCTAGGTTAATATGTTAGTCCCAAAAATCATATAAATGCATATAAAACATCCAAGATGGATAATATAATAGCATGGAACAATCAAAAATTATAGATACGTTGGAGACGTATCAGGCCGCATCCCTCATATGGCGTACCCCAAATCCATACAAAATCATGCAACGATGTTTCTACGTACTTGAACATAGAACATAGCAATCCGGCATAGAATATAGTCTGATAAAAAATATGTGGGCCGAGTTCATCACTTAAGAGTACTAAAAATCTACTAAAACCAGTAGGAGAGGGGATTTCACCTCTTCCTCCATGTCGGACGCTTCCCCTTACGGTCTCAATGGTTGGACTTGGCGTAGGCGTCAGCTGCTCTGGGTGCGTCATCGTCGTTGTTGTCTGAAGTAGAGGAGGATGAGGACGAGGTGATGATGCCCGCCATGCGATGGGCTTCGCAGAACTGCTCCTCCTAGAGTCGTGCGGCTCTCTCTGCCACTGTCGCCCGCTGCCTCGCCAACCACTCCGACTCCTCTAGTGCCACGTGGAGCGCCTTCGCATCTTTGCGGAGACGGCATCGGGGTCTGTCTCCACGGACATGTATGAGTGGCGGATGGAGGTGAAGAGGTCCTCGTCGTCATTGCTAGCCAGGGGTAGTGGTTGTGGTGCGGATCTGCTCGATCCTCCCTTGGATTCCCGACTGTTAGCCGCCTCCACCGCCAGCTTCTTTGCGAGCCGATACGCGCGGCCCACGGACTCTGGCTACTGTTCCGCAGGCAACAGCACCCAGTGGTGCCCAGGAGGGGCAGGTGCGGGTGGTGCTGGGTGCCGCCTGGCAGGGGCCGGAAGGGAGCGCGAGTTACCGCAAAGGTTCTATTCCCGACCCGGCCAGCCACCGACGCTTTGAAAGAGAAGCTGCCGACCCGATCCAGCAACGAGCGGTGGAGGGCAATGCGGAGCGCTAGCTCCTCTTCGTCGTGCACAGACGAGCCATCGGAATTCCCGGCGACCTTGAGCCACTCCGACAGGTCGGATTCACTGTCGGACATGGCGGGCGAGGGAAGACAAAGTGGATTTGGGGGAGAAGTGGAGAGGTCGAGAGAGTTCAAACTGAGTTTGACTAGGGTTTGCTCGTCGGTCGTCATATATTTCTGGGGGCTGGAGTGGGGTCATTGCGGGCCATAGCGGACCAGGCCGATGTCGCGAGCGTGCCCGGGCGTGCCTGGGCGCCCCCCATATCCACCCCATATTTTGGCTGGATATGGGGGGTGTCGGTCAGCCCTGGAGTTTGAGGGCCATTTGAGAGGCCCATCTGGGTCAAAAAATCATGACCGGACAGGGACCGAGCAGCCTACCCGGGCGTTTGATACGGGTTTGAGGGGTCTGGTCATAGATGCTCTTTTTCCGAGAGTACGCCTAGGCGTACCTTAGCTTCATAGAAGGCAGAAAAACAATTACAAAAAAGCTATAACTCGCTGCAAACAACGAGCGCGGCAAGAAGACCACATCTGGGTAAGACCAAATACAACCAGCTACGACCAAACACAACTACAAGCAAAAGAGCATGTCCTAAGTGAGAACAACACCGTGTCACAACTAACGCCGAGCATCTTCGAAGACTACCTACTCCCTCTGGACTTTGCTCGCCGACGCACCATCACCCTTGATGCCTACGAAGAGGTGGCAGGTGAATGCTAGGACTTGATCAGAACCGAGGAAGACACCATCTTGGAGACACCGTCGAAGGGTGTACATAGCACCGCCGGAGCACAAAATAGGACCACGACAAACACCAGAGGAGAACTAGAACGAGCCAAGCCATGTCTCCAAACACAATGCTCCCAATAGAGGAGCGACATCGAGGATGTCTCCATCATGCTGATCCAACACCAAATTGAGGCTTTCGCCCAGAGACAACACCAACTCCGAATGAGCGAGGGAGAGTAAAAACACACCTCGACGACGCCTCCAAGGAGGGGGACGACACCCACAGGCGCCTTCGCCACCAGCCCGGCAAATGTCGTGTAGATTTTCATCCGATTGTTGCACCTCACCACACCATGAAGGAATTGGGCAGCACTGTCCAAATAGCCTCACACCGCTGCCACCGCAGCACCTCACCGTCGTAGCCGCAAAGCCGAAGATCACACGACAGAGAGAATCGTGGCCCAACCAACAACTCCAACCTAGCAGAAGAACAACAACCACTCCATACCTCCAGGGAGGGCCAGGACCGCCCACGACGGCCGTCGCCCGCTCCAAAGGACGGCCTTGCGACGTCCCCAACACCAAGGGTCCGGAACGGCCGTCCACTGCGGGAGCACCGTCACTCGCCACATGGACCGCAGCTGACCGATGAGGGAGTCCTGGACTAAGGGGTCCTTGGACAGCCGGACTATATACTTGGGTCGGACTATTGGGCTATGAAGATACAAGATAGAAGACTTCGTCCCGTGTCCGAATGGGACTCTCCTTTGCGTGGAAGGCAACCTTGGCGATTCGGATATGTAGATTCCTTTCTCTGTAACCGACTTTGTACAACCCTAGTCCCCCCTGGTGTCTATATAAACCGGAGGGTTAGACTTCTAGGGTTTAGCCACAACCATCATAACCTCATAGGCTAGACTTCTAGGGTTTAGCCATTACGATCTCGTGGTAGATCAACTCTTGTAATACTCATATTCATCAAGATCAATCAAGCAGGAATTAGGGTATTACCTCCATAGAGAGGGCCCAAACCTGGGTAAATATTGTGTCCCCCGCCTCCTGTTACCATTAGCCTTAGACGCACAGTTCAGGAACCCTACTCGAGATCCGCCGGTTTTGACACCAACATTGGTGCTTTCATTGAGAGTTCCGCTGCATCGTCACCAGAAGGCTTGATGGCTCCATCAATCATCTACAACAACATAGTCCGGGGGGGGAATCTTTCTTCCCGGACAGATCTTCATATTCGGCAGCTTCGCACTGAGGGCCAACTCGCTTGGCCATCTAAAGTAGATCGATAGCTACGCCCCTGGCCATTAGGTCAGGTTCGGAAGCCTGAATTTTGTGGCTGATATCCGCGGAGACTTGATCTTCGACGGGTTCTAGCCCATGACGGCTGTCCCCGGCCACCGCGATGAACATGACCTAGATCTATGATTGGGCTACACGCAGGAGATAGCACCTGTGACCACCCTGGCCTTAGAGCCGGAGCGGACTACACCGTCCGAAGACGGGAAGTTTAACCCCGCCATGGAGGCCGCAAACTCGGTGGCGCTCGAGCAGCACACAGACCCTATGTCGAGATGGGCTTGTGTCACCGAGACCTCGGTCTCGTTTCCGGCCATGGGTTTCGGCACGTGCATCCGCATCCATCGAACCTGATTGGGCGCCGGTCTTGGAGTTCAGCTCCGCGGACATCTTACAGCACTCGCCTTTCGGCGACGTATTAAACTCATTGAAGTCCCTCTCCTTGTCAGAGAATTCTTGGACGAACTATGTCCGGCTCGGATGGGAAGCGGACAACGAAGAACTTCGTTTAACACCCACCACCCACTTCATTACCATTGTCGAGGACTTAACCGACACGCTCGATTACGGCTCCGAGGATATCGACGGTATGGGAGACGATGTCGGAGAGGAGCATGCACAAAAACCACCACCTTTAGGGTAGTGGACAGCTACATCGTCATACGATATATACATGGTGGACACACCAAGGGAGAATGAAGCCGACGGCGATAACAGCATGCCTGTCGACGAACCTCCTAAGCGTCGGTGTCCCAAGCACTGACCTCGGTCTAGCAAAAAGAAAAATAGCAACATTGTCACGGACAATGACGACAATCTAAACCAAGCCGAGGACCCCGCAGACCCAGCATTGGAGCAGGGCGTGCGAGAGGATGGCGAACATAGTCCGGAGATGTTGTCCGACCACAGCGACGCCGAAGATAGCAATTACCAACCTGTCTCTGAAGAAGAGATCAGCCTGGACGACGACGAATTCGTCATCCCAGAAGAACTATTAGAACAAGAATGCTTCCACCAAAGGCTTATCACCACTGCAAGGAGCCTGAAGAAGCAGAATCAGCGGCTTAAAGCCGCATAGGATACGCTCAACGACAGCTGGAACGAAGTGCTAGACGCTGAAGAGAAATACGGCGGTAATCGCCAAACAAAGAGCTATCCTAAACGCAAGCTGCTGCTCGAATTCAACAACGAGGCTGTCACGCCCATACCGCCGAAAGACAATACAGCCGACATGCCGGACTGACCACCTCGTGGTCGATACAGAGCGGCTAGCAATGTCGTACACAAGCCCGCACCCCCTCCCCATAGAGGAAGGAAGGTTGCAGCCCAGGACCAGAAACACGATCTATGTGATGACCTGGACAAAAAAACTGGCAAAACCAGGTCCATCTATGGATCCAGGGAATGTGCTCCTACACGGGATCATGATTATCAAACAATATACGCCGGCCACCTACCAGCTTGGAACCAATACTGAACATTACAACCGTCGAACCCAATCCACGACACAGCCAAATACAGGGGTGCCGCACACCCCCTGTGCTTCACCGATGAGGTGCTGGAACACGATTTTCCAGAACGGTTCAAACCCATAAACATTGAGGCATATGATGGGACAACGGACCCTGCAGTTTGGATTGAAGACTTTATTCTTCACATCCATATGGCCCGCGGAGATGATCTCCACGCCATCAAATATTTACCCCTCAAGCTAAAAGGACCAGCTCGACACTGGCTAAAAAGCCTCCCTGAAAATTCCATCGGAAGCTGGGAGGAACTTGAGGACGCTTTTTGGGCCAATTTCCAAGGGACCTATGTCCAGCCCTCGGATGCACACGATCTAAGTCACATAATCCAACAACTCCGAGAATCAGCCCGTAAGCTTTGGAACCGTTTTCTCACTAAGAAGAACCAAATCGTTGATTGTCCGGACGCCGAAGCCTTAGCAGCCTTCAAATACAGTGTCCGGGACGTATGGCTAGCCAGACACCTCGGCCGGGAAAAGCCAAGGACAATGGCCGCCTTAACCACACTCATGACCCGCTTTTGCGCGGGCGAAGACAGCTGGTTAGCCCGTAGCAGCACCAGCGACCCCGGCACATCCGAAATCAGGGATGGTAATGGAAAACCACGACGCAATAAAAACAAATGTCGGAATAATGAAGAAAGCCTAGACAATACAGCGGTAAACACCGGATTTCGGGGCTCCAGACCCGGTTAACGGAAGAAGCCATTTATAGGCAACAAAGACAGTCCATCCAAATTGGATAGAATCCTAGACAGACCCTGCCAGATCCACGACACTCCCGATGAACAAGCCATTCATACCAACAGAAAATGTTGGGTCTTCAAGCAGGCCGGCAAACTCAACGCCGAACACAAAGGGAGGGACCTCAGAGCGAAGACGAGGACGAACCTCGCCAGCCAAACACGGGGGGACAGAAGAAATTTCCACCGGAGATCAAAACAGTAAACATGATCTATGTCACTCATATCCCAAAGCGGGAGCGCAAACGCGCACTCTGAGACGTCTATGCTATCGAGCCCGTCGCCCCCAAGTTCAACCCATGGTCGGCATGTCCGATCACTATTGATCACAGGGATCACCCAACTAGTATCCGTCACGGGGGATCGGCTGCCCTAGTGCTCGACCCAATAATCAACGGATACCACCTCACTGGAGTCCTCATGGACGGCGGCAGCAGTCTCAATCTGATATACCAGGACACTGTCCGCAAGATGGGGATAGACCGTCAAGAATCAAGCCAAGCAGCACTACCTTTAAAGGAGTTATACCGGGCGTGGAAGCCTGCTGCACGGGCTCTCTAACATTCGATGTTGTATTCGGCTCCCCCGACAACTTTCGAAGCGAAGAACTAATCTTCGACATTGCTCCGTTCTGAAGTGGCTATACGCACTACTCGGAAGAACGGCCTTCGCCCGTTTTAATGCAGTTCCACACTATGCTTATCTAAAACTCAAAATGCCTGGACCGCGGGGCGTCATCACGGTCAGCGGAAATACGGAGCGCTTCCTTTGTACAGAAGAATACACAGCGGCTCTAGCAATCGAAGTACAAAACAGCCTATTCAAGCCGAGCAGCTCATTGGTCTTTAAGACTGCAGACACAGCTAAACGTGTTCGGCGCACACCTCGGTGTGGGAGCTCGATTAGCAGCTATGCCTCCACCGATCGCCCCAGATAGCACATGAGCCATATATACATAAATATACAGCCAAAATTCCTTGGGTGGCACTAGGGGCGCACTGCACCCAAAAAGTCCATAGTTCGGCTCGACCCTATTCGGACTCCAGAAGTTATATTTCATGGTTCATTAAAATGAACCAGCTTCACTTACGGCCACACCAGATTCTTTTACCTGGTTTCTTCCTTTTTTACAGATGGCCATCATACTATACCCTTCAAGGACACTTCACAACGGAGACAAAGGCGCAGACGTGCAGCAGGGCCCCACATTAAGGTTTCTTTTTTGAGATTAAGACGCTGTGTAAACTTTTTTATCTCTCTTTGTTTTATACTTTCCTGGCATGTAAAATGTCCAAGAAAGATATCGGCATTATCTATAAAGTTACGGCTCACCGTACTAAAGTGGATGTTATAGAAGCAGCTCGGTTCGTATTGTGTTTTGAGATTTATGCTCTCACCACTTGTGCTCTTTCCCCACGTCGGATTGCCATACCGGCCTTGATACCAGGGTCTATCACCAGGGGTTGTATTTAGCCCGGTGTATATTGAAAAGTCCGGACACATGTAGGAAGTGTTCGGCGTCGTGAGTTTGGCCTTATATGCATCAGCTCCGAATCATGTCTTCGGTCAATAGTTGGGTTTCCCGGCTCCTGTGCTTACTACCTTACGTTCCGCTATATCGGCTAGGATAGTAAAGGGAGAACTACTGCGTTTGTGTCCTGGCTCGTTCGGATGAGCACCTTAGTAGAGAAAGCTAAAAACTTACTGTCATGATGCGGCGAGAGCTGGTCAACCACTCGATGACTCATCAAAATCTTCGCGATTCCCTATGTGTTAAACGAAGGACCGTCCTTCTGGTCACGTATGTACACGCACCGTATTCAGATAACCGTGGACATATCAGGGGCTATATAGTAGCCCCACCGTCAAACTCCTATGGCTAAGTGAAAGTGTTAAAGCTCTATAGTCTGATTGCCTAGTTCGCCGCACTAACACCTCCTTAACGGACCAAGACATTGGGTCAAGTGTGACCAAGTGCTTTTCTGAACACCCCTGCGTTATACGCGAGGGGGCTAAAGTCGGCGACTGCAAACTTTCAGATTGTATATACATATATAAGATGGCATTAAAACTTTTCAGGCAAAAAGTATAAAAACATAGCCTTATTTTGGTACACTTTACTCGAATATAATATTTTGTTGGAAATATGTCCTAGAGGCAATAATAAAATGATTATTATTATATTTCCTTGTTCATGATAATTGTCTATTGTTCATGCTATAATTGTATTAACCGGAAACCGTGATACATGTGTGAATACATAGACCACACCATGCCCCTAGTGAGCCTCTAGTTGACTAGCTCGTTGATCAACAAATGGTCATGGTTTCCTGACTATGGACACTGGATGTCATTGATAATGGGATCACATCATTAGGAGAATGATGTGATGGACAAGACCCAATCCTAAGCATAGCACAAGATCGTGTAGTTCGTTTGCTAGAGCTTTTCTAATATCAAGTATCATTTCCTTAGACCATGAGATTGTGTAACTCCCGGATACCGTAGGACGGCTTTGGGTGTACCAAACGTCACAACGTAACTGGGTGACTATAAAGGTGATCTATAGGTATCTCCAAAAGTGTCTGTTGGGTTGGCATGAATCGAGACTGGGATTTGTCACTCCGTATGACGGAGAGGTATCTCTAGGCCCACTCGGTAATGCATCATCATAATGAGATCAATGTGACTAAGTGGTTAGTCACGGGATCATGCATTATGGAACGAGTAAAGTGACTTGCCGGTAACGAGATTGAACGAGGTATTGGGATACCAACGATCGAATCTCGGGCAAGTAACGTACCGATTGACAAAGGGAATTGTATACGGGATTACTTGAATCCTCGACATCGTGGTTCATCCGATGAGATCATCGTGGAACATTTGGGATCCAACATGGGTATCCAGATCCCGCTGTTGGTTATTGGCCGGAGAGCTGTCTCGGTCATGTCTGCATGATTCCCGAACCCATAGGGTCTACACACTTAAGGTTCGATGACGCTATAGGGTTATTAGGAAGATTTGTATGTGATTACCGAATGTTGTTCGAAGTCCCGGATGAGATCCCGGACATCACGAGGAGTTCCGGAATGGTCCGGAGGTGAAGATTTATATATGGGAAGTTGTCATACGGTCACCGGAAATATTCGGGGGCATACCGGTATTGTACCGGGGCCACCGGAGGGGTTCCGGGAGTCCACCGGGAGGGGCCACCTGTACCGGAGGGCCTCATGGGCTGTAGAGGTAAGGGAACCAGCCCCTTGGAGGGCTAGGCACCACCCCCCTAGGGCCCATGCGCCTAGGGTTCGGGGGAACCCTAAGGGGGGTGCCTCCCTTGCTTGGGGGGCAAGCCCCCTCCCCCATTGGCCGCCGCCCTCCTCTAGATCCCATCTAGATGGGCCGGCCCCCTTCCCCCTTCTCCTATAAATAGAGGGGCGAGGGGAGGGCTGCAGCACCACATCC
>NC_041389.1:329307496-329363471 GCF_002162155.2 Triticum dicoccoides
TCACCACCACGCCGTCGTGCTGCTATTGGAGCCTTCTTCCTCAACCTCTCCCTCCTCCTTGCTGGATCAAGGCGCGGGAGACGTCACCGGGCTGCACATGTGTTGAACACGGAGGTGCCGTTGTTCGGCGCTAAGATCGGAATCCACCGCGATCTGAATCGCTTCGACTATGACTCCTTCATCCGCGTTCTTGCAACACTTCCGTCGCGCGATCTTCAAGGGTATAAAGATGCACTCCCCTCTCTTTCGTTGCTAGTTACTCCATAGATTGATCTTGGTGATGCGTAGAATTTTTTTAATTTCTGCGACGATCCCCAACAGTGGCATCATGAGCTAGGTCTATGCGTAGTTTCTATGCACGATAGAACACAAGTTTGTTGTGGGTGTTGATTTTGTCAATTTACTTGCCACTACTAGTCTTATCTTGTTTCAGCGGCATCGTGGGATGAAGCGGCCCGGACCGACCTTACACATACACTTACGTGAGACAGGTTCCACCGACTGACATGCACTAGTTGCATAAGGTGTCTAGCGGGTGTCTGTCTCTCCCACTTTAGATGGATCGGATTCGATGAAAAGGGTCCTTATGAAGGGTAAATAGCAATTGGCATATCATGTTGTGGTTTTGGCGTGGGTAAGAAACGTTCTTGCTAGAAACCTATAGTAGCCATGTAAAAACTTGCAACAACAATTAGAGGACGTCTAACTTGTTTTTGCAGCATATGTCGTGTGATGTGATATGGCCAAAAAGGATGTGATGAATGAAATATATGTGATATATGAGATTGATCATATTCTTGTAATAGGAATCACGACTTGCATGTCGATGAGTATGACAACCGGCAGGAGCCATGGGAGTTGTCTTTATTTATTGTATGACCTGCGTGTCACTGAATAACGCCATATAATTACTTTACTTCATCGCTAAACCGTTAGCCATAGTAGTAGAAGTAATAGTTGGCGAGACAATTTCATGGAGACACGATGATGGAGATCATGATGATGGAGATCATGGTGTCATGCCGGTGAAGATGATGATCATGGCGCCCCGAAGATGGAGATCAAAAGGAGCAAAATGATATTGGCCATATCATGTCACTATTTGATTGCATGTGATGTTTATCATGTTTTTGCATCTTATTTGCTTAGAACGACGGTAGTAAATAAGATGATCCCTTATAATAATTTCAAGAAAGTGTTTTCCCTAACTGTGCGTCGTTGCGAAAGTTCGTTGTTTCGAAGCACCACGTGATGATCAGGTGCGATAGATTCTAACGTTCACATACAACGGGTGTAAGCTAGATTTACACATGCAAAACACTTAGGTTGACTTGACGAGCCTAGCATGTACAGACATGGCCTCGGAACACAAGAGACCGAAAGGTCAAACATGAGTCGTATAGAAGATACGATCAACATGAAGATGTTCACGGATGATGACTAGTCCGTCTCATGTGATGATCGGACACGGCCTAGTTGACTCGGATCATGTATCACTTAGATGACTAGAGGGATGTCTATTTGAGTGGGAGTTCATTAAATAATTTGATTAGATGAACTTAATTATCATGAACTTAGTCTAAAACTTTTGCAAAATGTCTTGTAGATCAAATGGCCCACGCTCATGTCAACCTCAACTTCAACGCGTTCCTAGAGAAAACCAAGCTGAAAGACGATGGTAGCAACTATACAGACTGGGTCCGGAACTTGAGGATCATCCTCATAGCTGCCAAGAAAGGAAAAATCCTTGAAGGACCGCTAGGTGAAGCACCTGTCCCAGCAAACCAAGATGTTATGAATGCTTGGCAGTCGCGTGTTGATGATTACTCCATGGTTCAGTGCGGCATGCTTTACAGCTTAGAACCGGGGCTCCTAAAACGTTTCGAGCAGCACAGAGCATATGAGATGTTCCAAGAGCTGAAAATGGTTTTCCAAGCTCATGCCTGGGTCGAGAGATATGAAGTCTCCGACAAGTTCTACAGTTGTAAGATGGAGGAGAATAGTTCTGTCAGCGAGCACATACTCAAAATTTCTGGGTTACACAACCGCTTGTCTCAACTGGACATTAACCTCCCCGATGAGGCGGTCATTGACAGAATCCTTCAGTCGCTCCCACCTAGATACAAGAGCTTTGTGATGAACTACAATATGCAGGGGATGGTGAAAACCATTCCCGAGGTATTTTCAATGCTGAAATTAGCGGAGGTGGAGATCAAAAAGGAACATCAAGTGTTGATGGTCAATAAAACCACTAGTTTCAAGAAAAGCAAGGGTAAGAAAAACTTCAAGAAGGACGGCAAGGGAGTTGCCGTGCCCGGGAAGCCAGTTGCCGGGAAGAAGCCAAAGCACGGACCCAAACCTAAGACTGAGTGATTTTATTGCAAGGGAAACGGTCACTGGAAGCGGAACTGCCCCAAGTACTTAGCGGATAAGAAGGCCGGCAACACCAAAGGTATATGTGATATACATGTTATTGATGTGTACCTTACCAGTACTCGTAGTAGCTCCTGGGTATTTCATACCCGTGCAGTTGCTCATATTTGTAACTCAAAACAGGAGTTGCGGAATAAGCGGAGACTGGTGAAGGACGAGGTGACGATGCGCGTCAGGAATGGTTCCAAGGTCGATGTGATCGCCGTCGGCACGCTACCTCTACATTTACCTAGGGGATTAGTTGTAAACCTCAATAATTGTTATTTAGTGCCAGCTATGAGCATGAACATTGTATCTGGATCTCGTTTAATACGAGATGGCTACTCATTTAAATCCAAGAATAATGGTTGTTCTATTTATATGAGAGATATGTTTTATGGTCATGCCCCGCTGGTCAATGGTTTATTCTTAATGAATCTCGAACGATGTTACACATATTCATAGTGTGAATACCAAAAGATGTAAGATTGATAATAATAATCTTACATACCTGTGGCACTGCCGCCTTGGTCACATTGGTGTCAAACGCATGAAGAAGCTCCATGCAGATGGACTTTTGGAGTCTCTTGATTACGAATCATTTGACACGTGCGAACCATGCCTCATGGGCAAAATGACCAAGACTCCGTTCTCCGGAACAATGGAGCGAGCAACCAACTTATTGGAAATTATACATACTGGTGTGTGCGGTCCAATGAGCGTTGAGGCTCGCGGTAGCTATCATTATGTTCTCACCCTCACTGATGACTTAGATATGGGTATGTATACTTAATGAAACACAAGTCTGAGACCTTTGAAAAGTTCAAGGAATTTCAGAATGAGGTAGAGAATCAACGTGACAGAAAAATAAAGTTCTTACGATCAGATCATGGGGGAGAATATTTCAGTCATGAGTTTGGTACGCACTTAAGGAAATGTGCAATTGTTTCACAACTCACGCCGCCCGGAACACCTCAGCGTAACGGTGTGTCCGAACGTCGTAATCGCACTCTATTGGATATGGTGCGGTCTATGATGTCTCTTACCGATTTACCGCTATCATTTTGGGGATACGCTTTAGAGACAACTACATTCACTTTAAATAGGGCACCGTCTAAATCCGTTGAGACGACACCATATGAATTATGGTTTGGAAAGAAACCTAAGTTATCGTTTCTAAAAGTTTGAGGATGCGATGCTTATGTCAAGAAACTTCAACCTGAAAAGCTCGAACCCAAGTCGGAAAAATGCATCTTCATAGGATACCCTAAGGTAACCATTGGGTATACCTTCTACCTCAGATCCGAAGGCAAGATCTTTGTTTCCAAGAATGGGTCCTTTCTGGAGAAAGAGTTTCTCTCGAAATAAGTAAGTGGGAGGAAAGTGGAACTTGATGAAGTACTACCTCTTGAACCGGAAACTAGCGCAGCTCAGGAAGATGTTCCTATGGTGCCTGCACCGACTGGAGAGGAAGTTAATGATGATGATCAAGGTACTTCAGATCAAGTTGCTACTGAACTTCGTAGGTCCACAAGGACACGTTCCACACCAGAATGGTATGGCAACCCTGTCCTGGAAATCATGTTGTTAGACAACGGTGAACCTTCGAACTATGAAGAAGTGATGGCGGGCCCAGACTCCAACAAATGGCTTGAAGCCATGCAATCCGAGATAGGATCCATGTATGAAAACAAAGTATGGACTTTGACAGACTTGCCCGATGATCGGCGAGCAATAGAAAATAAATGGATCTTTAAGAAGAAGACGGATGTGGATGGTAATGTTACCATCTATAAAGCTCGACTTGTCGCTAAGGGTTATTGACAAGTTCAAGGGGTTGACTACGATGAGACTTTCTCTCCCATAGCGAAGTTGAAGTCTGTCCGAATCATGTTAGCAATTTCTGCATACTATGATTATGAGATATGGCAAATGGATGTCAAAACGGCATTCCTTAACGGCTATCCTAAGGAAGAATTGTATATGATGCAGCCGCAAGGTTTTGTCGATCCTAAGAATGCTAACAAGGTATGCAAGCTCCAGCGATCTATCTATGGGCTGGTACAAGCATCTCGGAGTTGGAACATTCGCTTTGATGAGATGATCAAAGCGTTTGGGTTTATGCAGACTTATGGAGAAGCCCGCGTTTACAAGAAAGTGAGTGGGAGCTCTGTAGCATTTCTCATATTATATGTGGATGGCATACTTTTGATGGGAAATGATATAGAACTTTTGGACAACATAAAGGCCTACTTGAATAAGTGTTTTTCAATGAAGGACCTTGGAGAAGCTGCTTGTATATTAGGCATCAAGATCTATAGAGATAGATCGAGACGCCTCATAGGTCTTTCACAAAGCACATACCTTGATAAGATATTGAAGAAGTTCAATATGGATCAGTCCAAGAAGGGGTTCTTGCCTGTGTTGCAAGGTGTGAAATTGAGCTCGGCTCAATACCCGACCACGGCAGAAGATAGAGAAAAGATGAGTGTCATCCCCTATGCCTCAGCCATAGGGTCTATTATGTATGCCATGCTACATACCAGACCTGATGTAAACCTTGACGTAAGTTTGGTAGCAAGGTACCAAAGTAATCCTAGCATGGAACACTAGACATCGGGTAAGAATATTCTGAAGTACCTGAAAAGAACTAAGGATATGTTTCTCGTTTATGGAGGTGACAAAGAGCTCGTCATAAAGGGTTACGTTGATGCTAGCTTCGACACAGATCTGGATGACTCCAAGTCACAAAACGGATACGTGTATATTTTGAATGGTGGGGCAGTAAGCTGGTGCAGCAGCAAGAAAAGCGTCGTGGCGGGATTTACATGTGAAGCGGAGTACATGGCAGCCTCGGAGGCAGCACATGAAGCAATCTGGATGAAGGAGTTCATTACCGACCTAGGAGTTATTCCCAATGCGTCGGGGCCGATGTCGGTGTCAAAACTGGCGGATCTCGGGTAGGGGGTCCCGAACTGTGCGTCTAGGCGGATGGTAACAGGAGACGAGGGACACGATGTTTTACCCAGGTTCGGGCCCTCTTGATGGAGGTAAAACCCTACGTCCTGCTTTATTAATATTGATGATGTGTGTTACAAGAGTAGATCTACCACGAGATCAAGGAGGCTAAACCCTAGAAGCTAGCCTATGGTATGGTTGTTGTTCGTCCTACGGACTAAAGCCATCCGGTTTATATAGACACTTGAGAGGGCTAGGGTTACACAGAGTCGGTTACAATGGTAGGAGATCTACATATCCAGCCAAGCTTGCCTTCCACGCCAAGGAAAGTCCCATCCGGACACGGGACGAAGTCTTCAATCTTGTATCTTCATAGTCTTGGAGTCCGGCCGATGATGATAGTTCGGCCATCCGGACACCCCCTAGTCCAGGACTCCCTCAGCCGATGACTCTCTTCTGTGACAACACTAGAGCCATTGCCCTTGCCAAGGAGCCCAGGTTTCACAAGAAGACCAGGCACATCAAGCGTTGCTTCAACTCCATTCGTGAAAATGTTCAAGATGGAGACATAGATATTTGCAAAGTTCATACGGATCTAAATCTCGCAGATCCGTTGACTAAATCTCTCCCGCGAGCAAAACATGATCAACACCAGAACTCTATGGGTGTTCGATTCATCACAGTGTAACTAGATTACTGACTCTAGTGCAAGTGGGATACTGTTGGAAATATGCCCTAGAGGCAATAATAAAATGATTATTATTATATTTCCTTGTTCATGATAATTGTCTATTGTTCATGCTATAATTGTATTAACCGGAAACCGTGATACATGTGTGAATACATAGACCACACCATGCCCCTAGTGAGCCTCTAGTTGACTAGCTCGTTGATCAACAAATGGTCATGGTTTCCTGACTATGGACACTGGATGTCATTGATAATGGGATCACATCATTAGGAGAATGATGTGATGGACAAGACCCAATCCTAAGCATAGCACAAGATCATGTAGTTCGTTTGCTAGAGATTTTCTAATGTCAAGTATCATTTCCTTAGACCATGATATTGTGTAACTCTCGGATACCGTAGGAGTGCTTTGGGTGTACCAAACGTCACAACGTAACTGGGTGACTATAAAGGTGCTCTATAGGTATCTCCAAAAGTGTCTGTTGGGTTGGCACGAATCGAGAATGGAATTTGTCACTCCGTATGACGGAGAGGTATCTCTAGGCCCACTCGGTAATGCATCATCATAATGAGCTCAATGTGACTAAGTGGTTAGTCAAGGGATCATGCATTATGGAACAAATAAAGTGACTTGCCGGTAACGAGATTGAACGAGGTATTGGGATACCGACGATCGAATCTCTGGCAAGTAACGTACCGATTGACAAAGGGAATTGTATACAGGATTACTTGAATCCTCGACATCGTGGTTCATCCGATAGATCATCGTGGAACATGTGGGAGCCAACATGGGTATCCAGATCCCGCTGTTGGTTATTGGCCGGAGAGCTGTCTCGGTCATGTCTGCATGATTCCCGAACCCATAGGGTCTACACACTTAAGGTTCGATGACGCTAGGGTTATTAGGAAGATTTGTATGTGATTACTGAATGTTGTTCGAAGTCCCGAATGAGATCTTGGACGTCACGAGGAGTTCCGGAATGGTCCGTAGGTGAAGATTTATATATGGGAAGTTGTCATACGGTCACAGGCAATATTCGGGGGCATACCGGTATTGTACCGAGGCCACCAGAGGGGTTCCGGGGGTCCACCGGGAGGGGCCACCTGTCCTGGAGGGCCTCATGGGCTGTAGAGGGAAGGGAACCAGCCCCTTTGAGGGCTGGGCGCCACCCCCTAGGGGCCCATGTGCCTAGGGTTGGGGGGAACCCTAAGGGGGGCGCCTCCCTTGCTTGGGGGGCAAGCCCACACCCCCCTTGGCCGCCTCCCCCCTCTAGATCCCATCTAGAGGGGTCGGCCCCCCTTCCCCCTTCTCCTATAAATAGACGGGTGAGGGGAGGGCTGCAGCACCACATCCAAGGTGCATCCCCTCCCCCCCCCGTCCCAACACCTGTCCTCCTCTGCAAGAGCTTGGCGAAGCCCTGCCGGAGAACTACCACTCCATCACCACCACCCCGTCTTGCTGCTGTTGGATCCTTCTTCCTCAACCTCTCCCTCCTCCTTGCTGGATCAAGGCGCGGGAGACGTCACTGGGCTGCACGTGTGTTGAACGCGGAGGTGCTGTTGTTCGGCGCTAAGATCGGAATCCACCGCGATCTAAATCGCTTCGAGTACAACTCCTTCCTCCGCGTTCTTGCAATGCTTCCGTCTCGTGATCTTCAAGGGTATAAAGATGCACTCCCCTCTCTTTTGTTGCTAGTTACTCCATAGATTCATCTTGGTGATGCGTAGAAATTTTTTAATTTCTGCAACGATCCCCAACATATTTTTCGAGCACTGGCCCTCTATTAAGCGGGCACCCTCCAGGACATCTTCAAAGTAATGTTCTGGCATGTTAAGGTCCTTGCCTTCGGGTGGACTCTACGCTGCAATATCAGTGGCCTTCATCCTCGCCCAGTATATCTTGACACGGGCAAGGGCCATCCGTGCACCCTCTATGCACGTTGACCGCTTCACAATGTTGATGCGCGGCACCGCATTAACAAGTTGCCGCACCAAACCAAAATAACTATTCAGAATGGGTTCCGTTGGCCATAGCCAGGCTATGACGTCCTTCATGGCAGTGCCGGACATCCTGTGGAGCTCGACCCACTGGGCCATCTGTTCGTTCAACAGCGGACGCTTCGGCGCGTCAAACTGCGACCAAAATAGCTTTTGTGTCGCATGTCCTTCTTGCGCGTGGAAAAACTGGTTCGCATCGGCAGCACTCTTTGGCGGGTCCATAAAGGCGTCTGGAGGACTCCACAGTTGATTAAGCGGCGCATACTTCGGATCGCCAAACTTAGTTTGCAATAAAAAGGGCTTACCAGCCGTGATCTCCCCAGCTTGTTAGATCTCCTCCCGAGCTGCTCTAGACTCAGACCGGGCTTCCTTCGCCTCTTGTAAGGCCTTGTCAAGATCGGCTACTTTGGCTTTGTTATATTTCTCAAGAGCTTGGCATCGGCTGGCGACATTCTTCAACTCAAGTGCCATGGTAGATATCCTCTCCTCGCACTGACGCCGAGCAGTCTGCTCGACTTTTAATTCGGCGGCTATCTTCTCGACAGCTGCATTACTCATCCTGGCTTGTTCCTTGGCCCGAGCAAGTTCTGCCCGAAGGGTCTCAACTGCGATGACACTATCCGCAGTTATGCATTTACAAATTTTCAGTATCACACTCATTTCACAATACTCGCATGTACTGAGTGCCCTAGAGACATACCTTGCGCCTCGTTGAGCCGCCTGTTAATAAGCGTGATGTCATCATCCGCCACATCAACTTTCTGCTTCAAATGTGCTACCTCGATAGCTTGGGAAGTCCCCACGGATGTAACAACATGTGTTTCAATTAGTCATATCAATTCCTGGGCATATATTTTTGATCCTCTGATCGCATCCCTTTGGATGTCAACCAGAGTCTCAGGGGCTACTATCTATACGCAGGTGCAATTTTCACTTATAATATAATTGAAATTACACTATGTACCTCGAAGCCTCTTAGTAGGCTAGAAAAGGCTTCATTCAATCTGCTTTTCATGGACCGAACTCTTTCCAACACTGTACCCATCAAGGTATGATGTTCCTGTGAGACGGAGGCATATTGAAAAATGTCCATCAATGTATCCGGCGTCCCTTGGACATTCGATAGTCCGGGACTCTTGTTGTTCCCTGTAGGGGCCGCACACCCCGGACCCTGGGTGGCCAAAGTATTACCTTCGGCCCCGGTCCTCACTGTCCCTTGCCCCACTCGCAGATCGGGAAGGATACTCCGAGATGACACCTCGGCGTCGTCCACCTTATCGGGCAGGGGGATCTGTGGAGGCGTCTCGCTCTCCATCATCTCCGGAAGTAGATCCCCCGAAGAGGAGGACTGTTGAGGAGGGCTGCGTGCCGAGCTGCAAACATATGTTTAAAATATTACCCTTATAGCCAGGAAAGAACGGGACATGTTTAAAACACCCGGATTCACTTACAATTCGGCTAAGGGCCTATCTTTACGGGGTGACTGCGTGTCAACACCGCCCCCTGACTAGGATACCTTCCCCCACTTAGAAGCTTCTCTTTTCGAGTCTTCGGAGGCGGCCCTTTTCTCCCAACGGGGAGAAGGGACGTCAGTTCGCCCTTCCCTTCCACTTTTGGAGGTGGAAGTTCTAATCTCCCCGGACAAATTGCCTGGTGCGCCTCCAGAGTGGAAGCCGCCTTGGGCCTCTTCGTCCTCCTCCTTATCTTCCCCCGCTGGCACTTGATATGGCGCCGGAGCCAGCATCCTTGCTAATAACGAATTGGTAGTGTCTTCGGGAAGTGGAGCCGAACACCTGATTCTCTCCGCCTTCTTTTGCCAGCCCTGGCCGAATAGAGTTTATCAGTACATTGTCATGAATAATTCGACTAAGCCGTGTTCGGGGGTCGAGTACTTACCGGAGTATCCAGATGGTTGCAGTCAAGACCAATGTCTTCTGTAGTATCCGGCCACTGTTTTCGTGTGTCGAAGAACAATTTCCACATCTCTCTAAGAATCGTGCCAGAGAGGTGCTAAAGGGTCCGTGGACCTTCCAGATTAAACTCCCACATGCGGAGAGGGCATCACTGACAGGGTATGATCCGGCGGACTAGCATTACTTAGATTACGTCGATGAGACCGGTGTCCTTCTCAATGAGGCTCCGAATACGGATTTGCAGCATCCGCACTTCATCAGTAGGTCCCCAGTCCAGCCCCTTGTTAATCCACGATGCGAGCTGTGGCGGAGGGCCGGATCGAAACGCAGGTGTGGTTGCCCGCTTTTTACCGCGGGGTTCGGTGATGTAAAACCACTCCCATTGCCATAAGTCAGAAGATTCCGCGAAGGAGCCCTTTGGCCAAGTGGAGTTGATAAGCTTGCTTATTGAAGTGCCTCCGCACTCCGCTTGTTTCCTGTCGATTACCTTCGGTTTCACGTTAAAGGTCTTAAGCCATAAACCGAAGTGTGGGGAAATACGGAGGAAGGCCTCGCACGTGGTGCTGAACACCGAGATGTGGAGAAAGGAGTCCGGGGCTAGATCGTGGAAATCTAGACCGTAATAAAACATAACCCCTCGAACGAAGGGATTGAGAGCAAACCCGAGCCCTCGAAGGAAGTGAGAGATAAACACGACCCTCTCATTGGATCTGGGAGTAGGAATAACCTGCCCTTGAGCAGGAAGCCTGTGGTAGATTTCCGCTGTCAAGTATCTTGCCTCCCTGAGCTTCGAGATGTCTTCCTCTGTGACAGAAGAGGCCATCCACGATCCTGAAGGACGGGTCCGGACATGGCTGGAAGCTCGAAGCGGCTGGATTGACCCTTGGGTGTTGGAACTTGAGGTGGGGGTGGAGGAAAGAACTAGCGTAGAAGAAAGAGGACATGCCTTAACCCCTTTATAAAGGCGACGACTATCAAGCGTCCCCTCCGTGGCCTTAAAACATGCCTATTCCCGAGGAATTATGCCAACAGAACGGTTGGGTTACCCATGCCCGTGTTGATGAAAATTCCGTAATAAGGGGACACGATCTCTGCTTTGACAAGACGTGCCAATAAAAAACTGCCCCCGAAACATGGGGTGGCAGGTTAGGAAACGATTCAAAATAATGGACGAGTAGTGACGTAATGTCGTGCTGCCAAAATTGTCAGCGGATTAGACTCGTAAATATTATACCCTCTACGGTTGTTTGTGAAACTTGTTTTGCAGAGCCGGACACGATTCTTGTGTTCGAAGATCTACTTTGAAGTATTCGGAGAAGGACCCGCCTTGCAATGCCGAAGACAATCTGCGCGCCGGACTGATCGTCATTGAAGCCTGGTTCAGGGGTTACTGAGGGAGTCCTGGACTAAGGGGTCCTCGGACAGCCGAACTATATACTTGGGTCGGACTGTTGGGCTATGAAGATACAAGATAGAAGACTTCGTCCCGTGTCCGTATGGGACTCTCCTTTGCGTGGAAGGCAAACTTGGCGATTCCAATATGTAGATTCCTTTCTCTATAACCGACTTTGTACAACCCTAGTCCCCCCCGGTGTCTATATAAATCGAAGGGTTTAGACTTCTAGGGTTTAGCCACAACCATCATAACCTCATAGGCTAGACTTCTAGGGTTTAGCCATTACGATCTCAGTGGTAGATCAACCCTTGTAATACTTATATTCATCAAGATCAATCAAGCAGGAAGTAGGGTATTACCTCCATAGAGAGGGCCCGAACCTGGGTAAATATTGTCTCCCCCGCCTCCTGTTATCATTAGCCTTAGACGCACAGTTCGAGACCCCCTACCCGAGATCCGCCGGTTTTGACACCGACAACCGGCGCTCGCTGCTCGCCAGAAACGCCCTCTTAGCCGAGCCATCACAACGCCGCCACCACACCTGGCCAGTAGCTCGCGCCGTCGCGCCTGTTCACCACCACCACACCGCTGCCCGTCTTCGCCAGGACCACCTCTCCACCACGCCTCCTGCCGTGTGCATCCCTCGCCGGGGACAACACATCCACCAGCGCCACCATGGCGCCCAGCGGCAGCAGGGCTACGACAACTCCCCACCACGCCTAACAGCGGCCACAGCCCGAATCCCGGCACCCAGATCCAGCCAGGGGATCCTGAGCCCCAGGCTGTACCAACCGTCAAGGCAGCACCCCTGGTCGCAGGCGCCCCACCACCACCGGCGCCGAGCAGGGCCGCCGCCGAGCCTTCGCCATGCCGCACCGCCAAGGGCATTAGCAGCCAGATCCGAGTCGACATCGGGGGAAGGGAGAGGAGCTGCGTCGGGGTGATGCCCCGCCGCCGCCGGCATTGCCAGGTCTTTGCTCCGCAATGGCCCATGGCGGCGGCGAGGGAGGAAGGCGGGGAAGGGGACTGGCGGTGGGGGTGCTAGGGTTTCCCCAAGGGAGTCGGGAGGAAGAAGGGGAAAGTGCTGGGTCTCACCGGCGCTTTCGTAGATGCTCTTAAACCCGAGTCCTCGATCTTCCAATCTCCAACGGCTTGTATGCCTACGTCAAAGCCTGCCACGCTCGCACTATTTACTATACCTGACAACGTTGTGTATTGACCTATTTGCCCTTCTCTGCTCCTTTCCTATGAGATTTCATCCACCTTTTCCACTCTCGAAGCTTACCTCACAGTAGCTAGTCCCCAGAGCTTCAGCTCACTCACTATCTTCGTCCTCCTCCCAACCACCACCAAGTCCCTCCCAAATCCCGCCGCGGAGCTCACAACATCCAAGAAACCACTCACGGGCAGCTTGGCGCCCCACGGATCCAGGCCCCGCGATGGCCGCCTGGGCGGCGCTCCTGGCCGTCGTCCTGGCGCTGTCGTGCGCGCGGGAGCGGCGGCTCCTGGCGGCCGACGCGGCCGTGGGGGGTCAACTGGGGCACCCTGTCGTCGCACCGCGCGCCGCCGGCGGTGGTGGTGGACCTCCTGCGCGCGAACCGGATCGGGAAGGTCAAGCTCTTCGACGCCGACGCCGGCGTGCTGCGCGCGCTCGCGCGCAGCGGCATCGAGGTCATGGTCGGCCTCACCAACGGCGAGCTCGCCGGCATCGCGGGGTCACCGGCGGCCGCCGACGCCTGGGTCGCGCAGAACGTCTCGCGCTACGTCGGCCGCGGCGGCGGTGTCGACATCCGGTGAGTGAGTCCCGGCGCTTGGCTTGGCGATTTTTCTTGAGATCTCAAGCGGCGAAGCATTTTAGCATCAGTCATGATTCTTATTTCGGGATTCCTGTTACCTGAGTGGGAAATACAGAATGCATTATTTGAGGTTATTTCTGCTGGAAAAAATGGGGTCGTGGGATCTGCAGCTCAAGTGGAAAAGGGAATCTGGTGCCGACTTGATTGAATTTGTTTCTAACTAGGCGTTCTCTTCACTTGTAGTCTTCTCTTGAAAATGTAGTATGTACTCCCTTTCGTTCCTGGAAAATATGACTAGTATTTGCTTTAGGGTACAATAACGGCAAAACCTGTCATTTTTCTTGATTGATTATAATGTACGTTTAGACTTTAAGTTCTTACTAAGGCTATACCCATAACCTACTTGTCCCAACCCAAATGATTACTTTTAAGTCCACTGAATCACCTACATACTTTATAGTACTAATAAACATCACCTGTAAACTATGAGTCAGTATCACATGATTTATATCTATCAAAACTTCAAAACCAGATGATATTCTATTTTTAAAGATGAGGGTGAGTATGTTGTTGGAACTTGGAAGTACCTTTGAAATACGAATGGTAACTCCATGCTCAGTCAAGGTGGATTCTATATGTGTATGGAAGGGTATACCCATATATGAGTAGTCAAAAATATGTCATGGATATCTTTTTAAGTCGTCGGGGTTGATGCGAGCCCTAGATTTAGTCTGATGACATGCTTGCTAATCATCATTATCCTGTTTGAAGACTTTACTTCGTACATTACATTGAAAGATTAAATGAACAAGTGCAATACCACACTGTGATCAAATTCTGCTTTAGGCTATGGAATCCCGGGAACAATTGTACTCAGCTTTCTGTAATAATCCCTATCTGCTGCTAGCATGGCAACATTGAAAAAAACATCAGAAATTCTACTTGAGTGCCTTCAAGTAATTTAGATTGTCCAATTATTTCTGTCACTGGATACTCTTTGTTTTTCACTGATCACAGATTTGGGTTCAGAAGATTTGCTAATTTAGGTTACGATAATGTTGGACTGAAGTTATGATGGCGTGTTGTAGATAAAAACTTCCATGTGTGATAGTCCTTGTGTTTTAATTTGCCAAATTTCATGTACAATAGTAAATAAGATCTGTGTAGTCCTGGGTGACGTCATTTATCCTTTTATCCATTTACGGGCACATGACTATTCGGTTTTTTACTATTCCATACTTGTTGACTGCGTCGAGAATTAATAATTTACAAATTTGATACAGGTATATTGCTGTGGGAAATGAGCCATTTCTGACAAGCTACCAGGGTCAATTTCTGTCATACGTTATTCCAGCAATGACAAACATTCAGCAATCACTGGTGAAGGCTAATCTTGCTAGCTACGTGAAACTAGTAGTCCCGTGCAACGCCGACGCATATGAGGGTGCCGTTCCGTCGCAAGGAGTGTTCAGGACTGAATTGACCCAGATAATGACCCAGCTCGCCGCTTATCTCAGTTCAAATGGAGCTCCGTTCGTGGTCAATATCTACCCATTCCTCAGTCTTTACCAGAATTCCGACTTCCCAGAAGATTATGCCTTCTTTGAGGGATCAACTCATCCACTTGTAGATGGCTCCAACGTGTACTACAATGCTTTCGACGGCAATTTCGACACGTTGATTTCTGCTCTGGGTAAACTCGGCTATGGGCAACTACCCATTGCAATTGGCGAGGTGGGTTGGCCGACTCAGGGAGCACCAAGTGCAAACTTGACTGCAGCAAGGGCATTCAACCAAGGACTCATCAACCGTATCATGAGCAACAAAGGGACTCCTCTCCGCCCTGGTGTACCCCCGTCTGATGTCTATCTTTTTGGCCTTCTTGATGAGGAGCAGAAGAGTGTACTACCTGGAAACTTTGAGCGACACTGGGGGATCTTTTCATTTGATGGACAGGCCAAGTACCCGTTAAACCTTGGGTTAGGCAACCCAGTTCTGAGGAATGCTAAAGAGGTGCCCTATCTTCCGTCGCGGTGGTGCGTCGCGAACCTGGCTCAGAGCCTGGACAAGGCGTCAACTCACTTGAAGCTTGCTTGCGACATGGCGGATTGCACCACTCTCTACTACGGAGGGTCGTGCAACGGCATCGGGGAGAAGGGCAACGTTTCCTTTGCTTTCAACAGCTACTACCAGATGCAGAAGCAGGATGCCAAGAGCTGTGACTTTGATGGGCATGGGATGATAACTTTCCTTGATCCATCCATGGGTGAATGCCGCTTTCTTGTTGGCATCGATGATAGCAAGAGCTCTGCGGCCGCCTCTTGCGGCCATTGCTGCGGGGTCTTGTGTGGGGTGTCGATTTTCACTTTGTGGGTGTTCTTGTACCTTAGGATGATGGGCTCTGCTTGACGTTGGAAATGGTCTGTTGGGGCATGATAAGCGTGCTTTGTTAAATATACTAGCTTGTACGCTTGACTTCTAGATGACTAGATATGAATCCTAGATTATCGTGAGATTATTGAAGAGGCAATTTTTAGTCATATATGGAGATTAATTTATTGTTTAAATTTCTATCTGCAAGTAGTCATGGTGAGTGGTCATGATTTGATGTAGCACCGGAATGAAGCAGTAATTCTGTAGGAGCCAAGAGATGTTTATTTCTGGAAACTAATAGAGACTATTACATGCTCACAGAAGAGCAGGTAAGTATAAGTACAACACCATTCCCTCTGGAATATTTTTATTTTTATTTTTTGCTTCTGTATTACAGATGAACAAGCCTGTGCATCATTTTTTTCAGCCTGCGGATGGCGGTGGAGCGGGCGGGCAGCAGTTGTTGCCGCAGCAGGCGTGGCCGCAGGTCCTCGTCGGATGCTGCACGATCCAGCAGCACTGGCACGCTGAAACGAAACGGAGTGCATCCAAAAAATTGAAGAAGCCATGAAGATGATGTGAGCATGCCAACAGCAGGCAGAAGAACATGACTGTCTAACTAGCCCAGGTTGAAAAGGAAAAAAAAAAGAGAGAAGAGCTGAACTCATGACTTACGCAGTGAAGCAGTGGCGGTTGTGATGAAGAGCGCAAGCAGAAGCAGCATGAGCCAGGACGCCAGGGCAAGGAGAGTGTTCCTCCTCATGCCTCCTGTTCTGTCTGCTGTTTCCCCCTCTTGATATGCTTCACGGTTGAGGGCTTTCAGGGGATCTACGTGTTTGCAACACAAGGAGATGTGGTGGTAGTCATTTATTTTGAGATGAAGGGAGTATATATATAGGCGTCCGTGTATGGCCTGGCTCGACTCGTGATAAAGATCCGGCCCAGCCGCTTTGCTTGACTTGGACTGATTGATATGCCGACTGCCGCAGTGTATATGTTGGACTTGACATCGCAGCGTATGTGGACCCCGTGTCGACTAGTCATGCTGTCTAAGCGCATGTACAATGATGACGTATGAATACAGATGCTTCATGATAAAAAATAGTTTGGGGCATCTACATTTTTTTTTCGAATGCAAGCTATCACTTAGTGAGCCTCATTAAGAAATAGAAAATAAAATATTTACTACACATGCATCTCTACTTTTCACTTCAACCTTTTCAGTTTTTGTCACCGGACCATATTTTTTCTCTTCAAGCACCTGCCTCCTGCAGAGGATCACGCTTCCCTATCCGAATCTACTTTACATGATATCCGATCCTACATGGCATGCGAAGCATCACCCTGGGGCTATGCATTGTACATGCCCTAAGAGCATGTACAGTTAGGCTCCTCAAACCCCGGGACGGTCATCATGACGCAATCGGTCTCCTCAAACTGCTTTATACGTTTGGGGTGACCCGCACCCCCCCCCATATCTGATGCTGATATGAGAGGCATGGGTGCGTCTGCCACTTTGGATTGGCGTGAGGGACCCACCCAGACACCCGTAATTACCAATGGTCCGATAAGGATGCTGCTTCGGTGCGCTACCCGAGGGGCAAATCCGATTATTTAAGCCAGATGGAGACCCCCAACCTCAACCAGTCCCATTTTCCCTCCCCTTCGTGTTGCCACTTCCCATCCACTCAGAGCTCGCCGTCCGTCGGTAGTGATGGCCCGGTAGTGGATCACCACCTACATCATGCTTATTTTGGAGCGCCGGTTGGTGCTCCTAGCGGAGATCCAGGCCCGACACGCTGCTTGAATTGTAGCCAACCTGCTAGAGGAGGAGGATGAGGAGAAGGAACAGGTGCTGGACGCGGACATGGAGGAGGAAGAGGAGGAACACAAGGCAAATCTGGCGTCCTCGGCTCCTAGATTCGTCATGGGCGACGCGCAAGCGGAGGAGGCGGTGGAGTAGCAGGCCATCCTCGACTCCATCCAGCCAGAGGCGGAGGTGGAGGGCCAACCGTCGCTTCCTCCGTGAGGTGCAGACAGAGCGCGACGAACTCTTCGTAGACATGGAGTCAGACGAGGAGCCGAAGTTGCACGCGGCGGCCAACGACCAGGAGGTCGGTCTATCCGGTACTGCCGACACAAAGGTCTCCGATGACAAGTAGTAGAAGGATAGTTTCTAGGTATGTAGCTTTTGTGTTGCATGATGTAATATGGATTTATAGTGTGATATTTGAGGTATGTGGTTACAATGGATGAAAAATAAAAGGGTGGTCGGGCCCTCTCCACAGACATCCCAGGACGCACCACACACATATGAGGTGTCAGTTTTGTGATATGCGGATGTAGAAGCTCTAAGAGTTTACTCTAAGAGTTTACATCAAAAGAAGCACAATCTTGTTTTGGAAACTTATGGGGGCCTCTTTGGTTCAAATGATTTTCATAGAAATTTTAATAAGTCCTACAGAAATTTCTCCTATGGTTTCTTTACACCATATCCCATGCCTGTGTTTTTTCATCGCTTATGTGAAGCACATTAGAATCCGGTAGTTAGAAAAGTCATCACAAGGGGAATTTAAAACTTACATTGGAAAACCATTTTCAGAATGTTCGCCCGTTGGGGTAGGGTGACACCATTCTTCTGTGGCATGACAATTGGCATAATTAGCCCTGATTCTCTAGTGCCTTGAGCTGCACTCTTGCCATTAATGATCAAGTCTCCATTAAGCACGTCGTGTCTATTGAGGATCTTCCTGAACATTTCCATATACTCCTTTCAAGCCAAGCCTATCAACAATTTTTAGAGCTTCAGGAGTGTTGGGGAACGTTGCATGGAAAACAAAAAAAATCTACGCACACGCAAGATCTATCCATGGAGATGCATAGCTACAAGAGGGGGAGAGCATCTACATACCCTTGTAGATCGCTAAGCGGAAGCATTTATCAACGCGGTTGATGTAGTCGTACAACTTCATGATCCGTTCTGATCAAGCACCGAACGCGCGGCACCTCTGCGTTCAGCACACATTCAGCTCGATGATGTCCTCGCCTTCTCGATCCAGCAAGAGGGGCAAAGTAGTAGATGAGTCCCGGCAGCATGATGGCCTGGTGACGGTGGTGGTGAAACTATTTCCGCAGGGCTTCGCCAAGCACAACGGATTAGAGCGCAGGATGAACTAGAGGGAGAGGGGGCGCCGACACACAGCTTGGTGAATCATGGTGTGTTCTAGGGGCTAGCCCTGCTCCTCTATTTATATGTTGAGCCCTAGGGTCGTTACTTGGAGAAAGAGCCTCCTCAAAGTCGGTTTGGAATGCAAGGAAGAGTCCTTCTCGGATTCCAGCAGTAGACGCCATGGTCCTCGGCGTTTGGCCTAGACACCATGGTCCTCAGTGTCTAGCCCAGGGCCAGACGGCAGGGTCCCTGTCGTCTGGTCCCCGACCTTCGCAAAGCTTCCTTTTGCACTGAAGATGACTTGGAGTTAATTTCAACGCAAAGCTTAACGTGGATAAATCCAGGTTAACCTGGGGGCTAATGTTGGGGATATACCCCACGGTATGACCCGGCCAGGATATGACATGGCTATCAAGTGGCGGGTCATGAACAGGTTCATTATGTGGGTCGCGATTAACCATGAAGTTCAAGGCCCAAGAGGCGACTTAAAGAGAAGGCTGGCTCATGGCCCAGTATCTGGCAGGCCGGCTTAAGGAGGAAGTTATGAGGAATTTCCCTTACTTGAGAGACAAGATAAGTAGGAAGTAGACTAAGGCATGGGTTGTACTACCACCTGGATTCTATTGTAACCTCAGGGCCTTAACCTATATATAAAGGGGAGCCCCTGAGGCAGAAAGTCTAAGTTACGATCAATCGAGAGCTAGGTTAGCGAATCTGCATCCTTGTAATCAAGATGTCCATCAATATCAATCAAGCAGGAGTAGGTCTTTACCTCCACCGTGAGTGGCCGAACCTGGGTAAACTCCGTGTTCTTGGTTCCCGATCAACCCCTCTCAAACGGCCACCTAGTTGTGATGGCCTCTAGACTTAATCCTTTTTTGAGACACCTGTCGTGACAAAACAACGACGGTTCTCCTGCCTCTATTACTGTCAAATTTATCCCCACGACACCCCTCCCCATCTCCAAAGGAGTGGCTAGGCTACGAGTTAAGAGCTTGTGTTCTTTGTGTGCGTGGAACGATGAGGTGAAGAATCACCGGCTCCAGCTGAACAGGGCAGGTTTAATCACGACACATTCAATGCAAGGATAAAACACATCTCCCCCATCATTTGGTGATGTCGATCAATGTGTTGGGAGATCAAACTGAACAAAATAGTTATCCTCTCTAGTTTGTGCTCTTTATACAAAATTTTCCATTTCTTTTCTTCTTTTTGTATGGGGGAAACTTCCAATCTATTTATCAAACATCATGGTAGTACAAAGAACACGAGAAGTAACAAAAATTGCATCCATGTCTATAAACCACCTAGCAACGACTACAAGCACAGTGTCAGGACCCCGATCCTATGCCACACCGATCTAGCATGTAACACCTCATATCACTTTGCGGCCTCACGCATGGTATTCCCACGGCTGTCGCCTTACCAGGCCCGGGACCATTTGCGCCTTTTGGCTCACGTATATGATAGTGTTGCTAGCATCCATGTGACAAAGAACCCGGGCTGACATGGCTAGTCATGAACCCAAAGTGGCACTAACTTACAGGGACATGCATACATGACCCAGCAACGAACGTGTCGATCAACATCGAATGAATCCCAAGTCGTAGCAAGCTACAAGGACTTAAAGGATCACCGCGTGACATTTCCCCGAAGGGACGGACACAGGAACGAAGAAGGACACATGCCGGCCAGCCTAAGTGTTCCGGAGGAGTAGCAAGCTACCATGGCTCAGTGGAAGCACTAGGAGACATTTCCCGGTAAGAGAGGCTACCAAGGATAAACAACTAGATAGTTAGATCCCACACACACCAAGCATTTCAAACATACACACAATATGCTTGATATGTGCAAATACAACATGGCATCACAACAAAACTCTACAACTCAAGTACTTTATTTAAAAGGCTCCAGAGAGCCATACATATCATTCACACAGATAGGGGTCATACGACCATCATTCAAGTCATACAAGCATACAAGCCATAAGCAGAAGCAACATGTCTAGGTACAGACATCTAGAAAGTAAAAAGGCTTGAGGAATCCTATCTATCCTACAAGGGTCCACCATGTGCTCAGGATCACCACCTGGGCCTCAGGCTACTCGTTGACATCAAGGTCTAGGTAAAACCCATCGGAAGGGGTGGCAGTATCTTCTGCAATTGTAATTAAGCAAACATGAGTACAAAGGTACTCAACAAGACTTACATTAGATCCTACATACATGCACATTATCAATAAAAGGGATGGTGGGGTTATTGCAGCAAGCCAGCTTTGACTCTTGGCTAAACTACTTTACGAGACTCCAACTTGTAATTGTTTTGCACACTCGATTCCACTACACACCACAACAATACACTACCGAGGATCCACTCCCGTCATCCTAAGGAAGTCCATCCACAACACTCACACTTGTCTTGAGGCTTTTAATAGTTTCCATTTACTCATCTATGAACTGTATAGGCAACCAAGCAGTCCTTTATCACGGACACGACTATTCGAATAGATGTTGTTAACCCTGCAGGGGTGTACTTCTTCATACATGTTTCCACCACTTAGTGTCTGCACACGACATGTGCTCAGCAGACTTCAAGCGAAAGCCGACGTGGGTGTAGACCACGACCTGACTAACCACACAAGTCTCTAGTCCAGGTTTATCGCCTATTCAGGTTCCATCCGCAGGGAGTCCGACCGAGGTTTCCACATACGGCCCCGAACGATGTGTACAAGGTTCCGAGACACCTAACGAGTGCCCGGCATACCCGACCACGTACCTACCGCATCATAGCCCACCCCGAGGGTCAGCGCTGCGCATGGCCTCCAGTATAGTACAAACACCAGAAACTACTTGCAACTCCTGGACAGAGGACAAGGGCAGCTAATAAGTCGAGCGGGGTCATATTTCAGGGCCCAATGCATGGTAGTAGCTGAATCTTAAATCACACATACATATCTCAGTGCTTAAGGACGGTTCCAATGAAACAACCCACCATGTACTCCTACATGGCCTCTCATCGATACCTTTACCAAGTCGTGTTCAACACATCACTCTCATTACCGACATGATCATTTCACTCTACCCCATCACCCAGATGAACCAGACCTGACACGAATCTAAGCATAGCAGGCATAGCAAGGTAGGAAACGCAAACAATGCTCAATCAAGTCATACACATGCTAGTGGGTTTCATCTAGTTACTGTGGCAATGACAGGTCATGCAGAGGAAATGGGTTCAACTACCATAGCACTCAGCAGTTTGAAACACATTTGTCTTAAATGCAGTAAATGAGAGCAGGAGCGAGAACTTGAGATTTTATCGATATGATCAAATGGGTGGCTGCTTGCCTGACAGGTCTGTACTGTGATACTGTCCTTCGATCGGGTACTCACGGTATTCCTACGGGGCAAAACCTACCGCAGAGAGCACCGATAACACAATCAACACCAAACAATATGCAACAATATGATGCATGCATGTGACATGGCAAAATGAGTGTGTTGGGCTAATGCAACTATAACCAGATGGGTTTAAGCTATTTTGAACCAAAGATTCAAAACCCAAACTCATTTGTGATCTTAAATAGTGCCTTATCATGTTTTGCACTAAACATCAAGTTAACTTGTTTAAACATGCATGAAACCATTACAGATGGATGGATTGGATTTTTCTGATCATTTTTCATATATAACACTTTGCATTTGGAATTACAGATTAATTTCTATGTATTTTTGAAGTTAGCACTATTTTTTGAAATTTCCTAAATAAGAATAAATCCAGAAAATATATTACTGCGTCAACATGGCGTCAGCAGGTCAACTGGGGAGGTCCAGGTCAAACCTGACCAGTGGGGCCCATTGGTCAATGTCACTATTAGTTAACTAACTTAATTAGGATTAGTTTAACCCTAATCTAGGTTTGACTAACAGGCAGGGCCCACATGTCAGTGACCCAGGGGGGTCAAATCCCTGGTCAAACTGGGTTGACTCGCCGGTGTTTAGCCACCGGCAACGTCTAGATGCGGCGGACGGCGGGTTTTGCCCTCCGGCGACCAAATGGACGATGGAGGCCACCTACATGCAGCTGGGAGCAAGCCGCGTCGAGGGGTGGTGGTGGTTGAGCTCAAGGTCGCCGGAAACGATGCCGACGACAAGCTTTGCGGCTGCCAGAGTTCGAGCGAGGCCGAACTTGACGTTGTCGTGGTTCTGGAGGCACGAGGCCAGCTCCTAGGTGGCCTACGAGGTGTGGTGAGGTTGTTGGACAAGGTTGCGTGGCTGTTGGGTGGCCAGAGCTGCGTCGGCGACAAGCTCAAGCGGCAGCATGTGCGGTGGGGCTTGTTGCAGTCGCTGCAATGGTCGGCAGTGAGAACAGAGAGGATGGGGAGAGGCAGGTGCTCATGGTGATCTCAGTGAGCTAGGCGGCGAGGTCGGGACGAGGTGGAGTGAGCGTGACGGCGAAGGGGATCTCCGGGGACGGCGAGGTCGGGCGAGGTCATTGCGGTGGCTCCCGGGCGAACGAGCGCTCGGGGCTCGGTCTGCTCGATGAAGAGGAGGGCAGCGGAGCACCTGGACACGGCGAGGCAGCATGGGGATGCTGGTGGCCGCGGCTACGACGGCGGTGCGGCTGCGGCTGCGTCGGCCATGGTGGGAGAGGGTGAGAGAGAGGCATTGGGGGGAGAGTGAGGTGTCCAGGGGGGTCGGGGCGATGACGTGGAGGACGTCCAGACGTCCAGCAGCACGGGCCGCAAGCAGCTGGCGCCGTGGCGAGCTCGCGCGCGCCAGCGTCACCGCCCTGCGTGCCTGGCGGGGAAGAAGCAGCTGGCTGGCGTAGGCCAGCACAGTGCTGGGCCGCTAGGTGGGCCGGCTGGGTGAGTTTGGCCAGGTAAGTTTGTTTCCCTTTTTATTTCTGTTTTCTTTTCTTTCTGCAAGTTTGTGGCTTTCTAAAAATACCTAGGCACTTTCAAAAATCATGAAACTGCTCATGCCCACTATATAGAATATATCCCACAGTAAACATTTTAGTTTATGATTATTTGGACATTAAAATATTTTATAGCATTTAAATGTCCAAATGCAAATAACATATGATTTAATCTAGTGACCTTAGGTTGTCCTAGAAAATTGTGCATCATTTTTGTCAGAGGTTTTAGACCAAGGCAAAGATGATGAACATTTTAGAAGGGCATTTCAGGTTCATTGAAAAAGATTTTAGTAAACCCTAGTTGGATTAAGAGGGTGCTGGGGGTTCTGTCATCCCCATTTCCAAGTTTCTGGTCAAAGTAAACATGATGCAGTCACTCTAATGCATGTACTGACTAGGGTTGTGACAACTCACCCCCGCTCAGAAAAATCTCGTCCCGAGATTTAGGATCCTTCGGGAAGAAGGTAGGGTACTCAAGTCGAAGGCGATCCTCCCTTTCCCAAGTGCCTTCTTTCTCGAAATGGTGTGACCATTGAACCTTGAGAAACTTGATGTTATGGCGTCGAGTGGTACGCTCGGCTTGATCAAGGATATGAACGGGATATTCTCGATATGTGAGATTATCTTGGAGATCCAGCATTTCGTGGTCCACTCCACGGATAGGATCCGAGAAGCAATACCTGAGTTGAGAAACATTGAAGACATCATGGACTCTGGAGAGGTGCGGAGGTAGTTCCAATTGGTAGGCAACTTCTCCTCGTTTGGCAAGAATGCAAAAGGGTCCAATGTAACGAGGACCAATTTTCCTTTAATACCGAAGCGATGGGTTCCCTTCAGAGGAGTAACCCAAAGGTAAGCCTTCTCGTCAACTTCAAAAATCATAGCCTTATGTTTATGATCATATTGGCTCTTTTGACGAGATTGGGCTGTTTTCAACTTTTCACGAACAATGCGAACTTGCTCTTCTGCTTCCTAGATCATATCCGGGCCAAAGAATTGTCTTTCCCCAGTTTCTGACCAGTTAAGAGGCATTCGACACCTTCGTCCATAGAGAACTCCAAAAGAAGCTTTGCCCAAGCTAGATTGATAGCTATTGTTATAAGCAAATTCGGCAAATGGAAGGCATTTCTACCAATCCATTCCGAAAGAGATAATAGAAGCTCGAAGCATATCTTCTAGAATTTGATTGACGCGTTCTACTTGACCACTTGATTGAGGGTGGAAGGCGGTGCTAAAGGAGAGATGAGTTCCCATAGAATTTTGGAAACTTCCCCAAAATCGAGAGGTGAAGAGACTTCCATGATCCGAGTTAATTTCCAATGGAACACCATGGAGAGACACTATTCAGGAGATATACAAATCTGCTAGCTGACTAGCGGTTATACTCTCTCGAACAGGCAGGAAATGGGCTACTTTGGAAAGACCATCGATAACGACGAAGATAGCATTATTCCCTCTCTTGGTCCTGGGAAAACCGGTGATGAAATCCATACCAATTTTATCCCATTTCCATTCAAGAATAGCTAAAGGTTGAAGGGTGCCAGCAGGTCGTTGATGCTCTGCTTTAACACGACATCAGATGTTGCAATTTGCAATATACTGAGCAATTTCTCTCTTCATCCTAGTCCACCAAAACCTCTGGCGTAGGTCCTGATACATCTTAGTACTACCGGGATGAATGGTGAGAGGAGAATCAGGAGCCTCCTTAAGGATCAATTGTCGTAGATGTTGGTTCTTGGGAACCACTAGACGGTTCTCAAAAAAGACAACACCTCGGTCATCCATAGAGAAACATTTAGCAACCCCGCTAGCAATGTTTTCCTAGATGTGGGTTATACCTTTATCTCGCTTCTGGGCAGCTATGATTTGATCCGTAAGGGTAGGTTTCGCCACCAAGGTGGAAAGGAATCCTTGAGGAATAAGGTGAAGGTTAAGCTTCCGAAATTCCTCATGGAGAAGTGGTTAACTTTGTTGTAACATCAGGTTGTTACAATAAGATTTACGGCTTAGTGCATCAGCCATGACATTGGCTTTTCCTAGGGTGTAAGTTATCCCTAAGTCATAATTTGTGATCAATTCGACCCAACATTTTTGCCTGAGATTCAAATCCGGTTGGGTGAATATATATTTCAGACTTTGGTGATCGGTGAAGATTTCGCAATGATTAGCGAGAAGGTAATGTCGCCAGGTTTTGAGTGCGTGGACTACAGCTGCAAGCTCTAGATCATGTGTAGGATAATTTCCTCATGTGGATGCAACTGCCGTGAAGAATAGGAAATTACATGACGATCTTGCATGAGTATGCAACCTAGTCCTTTTCGCGAGGCGTCGCAATAGATAACAAAGTCCTTGAAGAAATCTGGTGATACCAGTACGGGAGTAGATGTCAGGCGTCTTTTCAGTTCCTGAAAACTGTGCTTGCACTGTGGGGTCCACTCGAACTTTTTATCTTTCTTGAGGAGTTCAGTTAGAGGTTTAGTAACTTTGGAGAAGTTCTCGACAAAGCGGCGACAGTAGCTCACTAAACCAAGGAAACTCCGAACTTGCTTGACCGATTCAGGTGGAGTCCAGATAGACAGAGAACGGCTTGAACTTGCTCGGGATTGACAGCAATACCCTTACCAGAGATTACACGTCCTAGATAGGTCACTTCTGGCAACCAGAATTCACATTTAGATAATTTGGCATAAAGGTGATGCTCTCAAAGTTTCATCAATACTAGCCTTACATGCTCGGCATGTTCTTCCTCATTCTTGGAGTAGATGAGTATATCATCGAGGTACCACGACGAATTTATCCAAATACTCCATGAAGATCAAGTTCATTAACCGAGAGAAAGTGGCTGGGGCATTGGTTAAACCGAAGGACATGACGGTGTACTCGTATTGGCCATAACAAGTAACAAAGGCCGTTTTGGGAATGTCCCCGTTCTTGATTTTGGTTTGATGGTAGCCAACTTCAAATCCATCTTAGAAAATACAGAGGATCCAGCAAGAAGATCATACATGTCGTTGATCCTGGAGAGGGGATACTTGTTCTTTATAGTGACCAGATTGACGGGTCGGTAATCTACAACCATCCGATCCGTACCATCCTTCTTCTTGACGAAGAGGACGAGACAAGCCCATGGAGAAGAACTAGGACGGATGAAACCCTTTTTCAAGGACTCATCGAGTTGTTTCTTGAGCTCAGCTAGTTCTAGTGGTGCCATCTTATAGGGTCTTCTAGAGATTGGGATAGTTTCTGGGACAAGATCTATCACGAACTCAACATCCCTGTCAGGTGGAACACCTATCCGTTCTTCTGGAAAGACATCCGGAAAGTCAGGACTACCAGAACGTCTTCGAGGTCTGGCAGAGGACAAGAATTAAGAGAGTAGAGCTGTCTCTTAGCTACTCGGGTCAAGACATTGACTACCTTGCCCGATGGGTGTGTGAGTTGAACAGTCCTAGAGAAACAATCAATCTTAGCATGATGGGCTAACATCCAGCCCATACCCAAGATGATATTAATGTCCAAGGATTTGAGAGCTATCAAAGATGCAAGGAAAAAATGTCTATCGACATGAATTTCATTCTCATGGCTTACTTTAGAAGTTTGCCATCTAGAACCAGGAGTAGAAATTTCCATGGTAGAGGACATGTCACAAAATGCGGTGTTATGCAAACGAGCATAGATCTCGGATATAAATGAATGAGATTCTCCAGTATAAAAAAGAACAGATGTCGGATGGAAGTTAACAAGGAACGTACCAAGAACGACGTTGGGATCATCCCGAGCCTCTTCAGCTGAGACACAGTTCACATGGCCACGTGCAGCGGTGGCTGGCTTGGCATAGTACACCTTTCCTGCTGGCTTGCCAAGGCCAACAGCCTTTCCGGACTGGTTGGGGTTGGGGTTGTTCTAGGGGCACTCTCGCATGTAGTGACCCGGTTCTCCACACTTGAAGCATGTCACAGTGCTGGTGCGTGGGGAAGCATTGGCGGTTGACCCACCATAAGACTTGGGCGGTGCATACTGCTGGGTTGGACGAGGCGCCTGATAGGATGGCCTCGATGTGAACCTGGGTGGCAAAGCTGTGTTGGGCACCCACACCCGGCGCTTCTGAGAGCCAGAACCGGATGAGGAACTAGTGTCACGCGCGTGCTTGCGTGTAGCTTCGAAGTCATTCTGACCTGTCTCAGCACTAATAGCCTTGTTCACTAGCTTCTGGAAAGAAGTGCAGTCAGAGATCACGGCGAAGTTCGGGGCTAAGGGCCAGTTCTTTTGCTAGCTTTTTTGGGCTTCCAGAATAAGCTGCCCCCTACCCAGCTTATTCTAGAAGCCCAACCAATTTTTTATGTTTAGAAGCCTACTAGTCAAGTCTTAACTACTAGGCTTCTAAAAAATAAATTTGGTTGAGCTTCTAGAATAAGTTGGGTAGGGGGCATCTTTTTGCAGCTTATTCTAGAAGCCACCAAAAGAACTAGCCCTAAGTCCCTTGCGGAACCTTTCCCGCTTCTTGGCGTCAGTGGATACTTCCTCAGTTGCATAACGTGCCAGATTTCCAAACTCTCTGTTGTATGCATCCATAGTGAGTCTACCCTGGGTGAAGTTGCAGAACTCCTCCTGCTTGTGATCCATAAGACCTTCCGGAATGTGATGCTCACGGAAAGCCTCGCTGAACTCTGACCAAGTGGTAACCTGGCCAGCTGGGCGCTGCTACGTTGAGCTTGCGTTGGTTTTCCTCGAAGAGGAGAGGGTGATGCAGCAACGTGTAGCGTAAGTATTTCCCTCGGTTTTGAGAACCAAGGTATCAATCCAGTAGGAGGCTCCTCAAAAGTCCCACGCACCTACACAAACAAACTGAGAACTCGCAACCAACGCAATAAAGGGGTTGTCAATCCCTTCACGGCCACTTGCGAAAGTGAGATCTAATAAAGATAGTATGATAAGGTAAATATATTTTTGGTATTTTGTAATATAGATGCAAAAAGTAAAGATGCAAATAAAAGTAGATTGAAAGCAAATATGATAAGAGATAGACCCGGGGGACATATGTTTCACTAGAGGCTTCTCTCAAGATAGCATAAGTATTACGGTGGGTGAACAAATTACTGTCAAGCAATTGATAGAAAAGCGCATAGTTATGAGATTATCTAGGCATGATCATGTATATAGGCATCACGTCCATAACAAGTAGACCGACTCCTGCCTGCATCTACTACTATTACTCCACACATCGACCGACTCCCGCCTGCATCTAGAGTATTAAGTTCATAAGAACAGAGTAACGCATTAAGCAAGATGACATGATGTAGAGGGATAAACTCATGCAATATGATATAAACCCCATCTTGTTATCCTCGATGGCAACAATACAATACGTGTCTTGCAACCCTTTCTGTCACTGGGTAAGAACACCGCAAGATTGAACCCAAAGCTAAGCACTTCTCCCATGGCAAGAAGAACCAATCTAGTAGGCCAAACCAAACTGATAATTCGAAGAGACTTGGAAAGATAACTCAATCATACATAAAAGAATTCAGAGAAGATTCAAACATTATTCATAGATAAACTTGATCATAAACCCACAATTCATCGGATCTCGACAAACACACCACAAAAAGAGTTTACATTGAATAGATCTCCACAAGAGAGGGGGAGAACATTGTATTGAGATCCAAAAAGAGAGAAGAAGCCATCTAGCTAATAACTATGGACTCGTAGGTCTGTGGTAAATTACTCACAACTCATCGGAGGGGAAAGTATGTTCATGTAGAGGCCCTCCATGGTTGATTCCCCCTCCGGCAGAGTGCCGATGAAGGCTCCAAGATGATATCTCGCGGATACAGAAGGTTACGACGGTGGAAATTGTGTTTCGTGGTGCTCCTGGATGTTTTCGGGGTACGTAGGTATATATAGGAGGAAGAAGTACGTCGGTGGTCGCCCGAGGGGCCCACGAGACAGGGGGCGTGCCCTACAGGGGGGCACGACCCCCTATCTCGTGGGGCCCTCGGGAGCTTCTTGACTTGCACTCCAAGCTCTCCGGATCAGGTTCGTTCCAAAAATCATGCTCCCGAAGGTTTCATTCCGTTTGGACTCCGTTTGATGTTCCTTTTCTTCGAAATATTGAAATAGGCAAAAAACAACAATATGGGCCAGGCCTCCGGTTAGTAGATTAGTCCCAAAAATGATATAAATGTGTAAAATAAAGCCCATAAACATCCAAAAGGGGTAATATAATAGCATGGAACAATCAAAAGTTATAGATACGTTGGAGACGTATCAAGCATCCCCAAGCTTAATTCCTGCTCGTCCTCGAGTAGGTAAATGATAAAAAGAGAATTTTTGATGTGGAATGCTACCTAGCATAATTCATAATGTAATTTTCTTTATTGTGGCATGAATGTTCAGATCCAAATGAATACAAAAGAAAAGTTCATATTGACATAAGAAATAGTAATACTTCAAGCATACTAATCAAAGTAATCATGTCTTCTCAAAATAACATGGCTAAAGAAAGTTATCCCTACAAAATCATATAGTCTGGCTATGCTCTATCTTCATCACACAAAGTATTTAATCATGCACAACCAAAATGACAAGCCAAGCAATTGTTTCATACTTTAATAATCTCAAACTTTTTCAACTCTCACGCAATACATGAGCGTGAGCCATGGACATAGCACTATATGTGGAATAGAAGGGTGGTTGTGGAGAAGACAAAAAAGGAGAAGATAGTCTCACATCAACTAGGCGTATCAACGGGCTATGGAGATGCCCAGTAATAGATATCAATGTGAGTGAGTAGGGATTGCCATGCAACAGATGCACTAGAGCTATAAATATATGAAAGCTCAATAAAACAAACTAAGTGGGGTGCATCCAACTTGCTTGCTCACGAAGACCTAGGGCACTTTGAGGAAGCCCATCATTGGAATATACAAGCCAAGTTCTATAATGAAAAATTCCCACTAGTATATGAAAGTGATAACATATGAGACTCTCTAACATGAAGATCATGGTGCTATTTTGAAGCACAAGTGTGGAAAGAGATAGTAGCATTGTCCTTTCTCTCTTTTTCTCTCATTTTTTCTTTTCTTCTCTTTTTTTTCTTTTTTTTCTTTGGCCTTCTTTTTTCTTTTCCTTTTGGCCTTTATCTTTTTTTTCTTTTTTTCTTTTTGTAAGGTCCGAAGTCTCATCCCGACTTGTGGGGAATCATAGTCTTCATCATCCTTTCCTCACTAGGACAATGCTCTAATAATGAAGATCATCACACTTTTATGGATTTACAACTCAAAGCTAGAACAAGATATGACTCTATATGAATGCCTTCGGCGGTGTACCAGGATATGCAATGAATCAAGAGCGACATGTATGAAAATTATGAAGGTGGCATTGCAACAAATACAATGTCAACTACATGATCATGCAAAAAGCAATATGACAAAAGTAATGCGTGTCATATGAACGGAACGGTGGAAAGTTGCATGGCAATATATCTCGGAATGGCTATGGAAATGCCATAATAGGTAGGTATGTTGGCTGTTTTGAGAAAGGTAAATGGTGGGTGTATGGTACTGGTGAAAGTTGCGCGGTACAAGAGAGGCTAGCAATGGTGGAAGGGTGAAAGAGTGCGTATAATCCATGGACTCAACATTAATCAAAAGAACTCATATACTTGTTGCAAAAATTTAGAAGTCATCAAAAACCAAAGCACTACGCGCATGCTCCTAGGGGGATAGATTGGTACGAAAAGACCATCGCTCGTCCCCGACCGCCACTCATAAGGAAGACAATCAATAAATAAAATTGTGCTGCAACTTCATCAAAAAGCGGTTCACCATACGTGCATGCTACGGGAATCACAAACTTCAACACAAGCATTCTTTAAATTCATAATCACCCAACTAGCATGACTTTAATATCACTACCTCCATATCTCAAAACAATTATCAAGCATCAAATTGATCATAGCATCCAATTCACTTTCTATGATAGTTTTTTATTATACCCAACTTGGATGCTCATCATTCTAGGACCAACTTTATGATCATAGCAAATACCATGTTGTTCTAAAAGACTCTCAAAATAATATAAGTGAAGCATGAGAGACTAGCAATTTCTTCAAAATTAAGATACCACCGTGCTCTAAAAGATATAAGTGAAGCACTAGAGCCAAAACTATCAAGCTCAAAAGATATAAGTGAAGCACATAGAGTATTCTAACAAATTCTAATCAAATAGGCTTCTCCCAAAAGTTGTGTACAGCAAGGATGATTTTGGTAAACTAAAAAGCAAAGACTAATATAATACACGGCGCTCCAAGCAAAACACATATCATGTGGCGAATAAAAATATAGCTCCAATTAAAGTTACCAATGAACGAAGACGAAAGAGGGGATGCCTTCCCGGGGCATCCCCAAGCTTAGGCTTTTGGCTATCCTTGAATATCTTGGGGTGCCATGGGCATACCCAAGCTTAGGCTCTTGCTACTCCTTATTCCATAGTCCATAAAAGCTTTACCCAAAACTTGAAAACTTCACAACACAAAACTCAACAGGAAATCTTGTATGCTCCGTTAGTGAAAGAAAACAAAACCACCACATAAGGTACTGCAATGAACTCATTCTTTATTTATATTGGTGTTAAACCTACTGTATTTCAACTTCTTTATGGTTCATAGACTGATTTACTAGCCATAGATGCATTGAAATAAGCAAACAACACATGAAAAACAGAATCTGTCAAAAACAGAACAGTCTGTAGCAATCTGTAACTAACGCAAACTTCTGAAACTCCAAAAATCCTACAAAAATAGGAAGTCCTGGAAAATTTGTTTATTGAACAGAAGAAAAAAGAATCAAGGCAAAAGCACGTTCCTGTGATTTAACAAAATTATATTCGTGCGTGCAAATTTTCTGGTTTTTAGCAGAATCAAATCAACTATCATCGTAGGTTATCCTATAGGTTCTACTTGGCACAAACACGAATTAAAAGATAAAAACACATCTAAACAGAAGGTAGATGCAAGATTTATTACTAAACAGGAGCAAAAACAAAAACATAAAGAAAATTGGGTTGCCTCCCAACTAGCGCTATTGTTTAACGCCCCTAGCTAGGCATAAAAGCAAGGATAGATCTAACGAGTGCCATCTTTGGCACTAGGAGGGGAGGATCTCCTCTCTATAGCACTCATTCTTCTATTTAAGGTAAGCACATGGCCATTAATGGAAGAAGTAAGATTAAGCACATTATGGAAGTTTGCCTCTAAACTAGACTTCATCTCTTTAATAATTTCATTTTGATAAAAGCACAAGAGAGTAGTCGATTCAACCTTATCATTCATAGGGTGTCCAAATATGGTTTTCAATTTTTCATAAGTGTCTACAACATCCCTTTCAAGGAAACTTCCTTCAAAAATAGAATCTAAAACTTGTTTAAAAGAAGCGGGCAAGCTAATATAAAACTTTTTAAGTAATCTTCAATTTGATATTGTGTCACATAGCTGGCCCGAATCCTTAATAACCTATCCCAAGCATCTTTTAAAGACTCATCAAGTAAATAGCGAAAAATTCCAGAGTCATCCTCATCAAAATTATTCAAGCTCTCATTAGTAAACCCGGTGGGTCTTTCCATAGCATCATTGTTCATGAGCTTAGAGAGGATAGAGGGGTTGTCCAAGGCACTAGAGCTTGGGAGAAAACCCTTAGTTCTTTTTGATTCGGCCATGGCAATGGGAAGGAAAACGGAAAAGAGAGAAGGAGATTGGGAAAGAGAGGGCGAATAAAACGGCAAGGGTGAAGTGGGGGAGAGGAAAACGAGAGGCAAATGGCAAATAATGTAAATGCGAGGGAGATGGGTTTGTGATGGGTACTTGGTATGTCTTGACTTGAGCGAAGACTGAGGGAGTCCTGGATTAGGGGGTATCCGGACAGCCGGACTGTGCACAACGTCCGGACTATTGAAGCGTGAAGATACAAGACTCAAGACTTCGGCCCGTGTCCGGATGGGACTTTCCTTGGCATGGAAGGCAAGCTTGGCGATACGGATATTATATTTCCTTCCTTGTAACCGGCTCCATGTAAACCCTAGCCCTCTCCAGTGTTTATATAAACCGGAGAGGTTGGTCCTTAGAAGGCCGATCACAATTAATTCATACCATCATAGGCTAGCTCCTAGAGTTTAGCCTCTACGATCTCGTGGTAGATCTACTCTTGTACTACCCATATCATCAATATTAATCAAGCAGGAAGTAGGATTTTACCTCCATCGAGAGGGCCCGAACCTGGGTAAACATCTGTGTCCCTTACTTCTTGTTACCATCAGCCTTGACGCACAGATCGGGACCCCCTACCCGAGATCCGCCGGTTTTGACACCGACATTGGTGCTTTCATTGAGAGTTCCTATGTGGCGTCGCCGTCAGGCTCGATGTCTCCTTTGATTGTCATTAACGACGCCACCCAGGGTGAGACTTTCCTCCCCGGGCAGATCTTCGTGCTCAGTGGCTTCGCGCTGCGGGCCAATTCACTTGGCCACTTGGAGCAGATCGATAGCTATGCCCCTGGCCCTCAAATCGGGTTCGGAAACCTGAACCACATATTCGAGCCAGCGCCAGAAGCGTCGAACAGTCACGATGAGCACGGCTTAGACCTGCTGTCAGACGTTGCTTGGGATATCATCCCAGCAGAAGCCCCCGACCTAAATCGGGGACAGGTTGCGTTGCCTAAAGACGGAGGGCTGGACCCCTTGCCGCAGGCCATACCCCCATCGGCGATGGAGCCGCACACATGCCTCACTTTTGAGGAAACCGGTGACCCCGGGCCCCTGGACCCGTGTCCGGTTGTAGGCCCTAGTCCGCTCGTCCCCGGGCCCGCCGATCCCAGTTGGGCTCCGATGATGGAGTTCACCGCGGCGAACATCTTTCAGCACTCGCCCTTCGGCGACATACTAAACTCATTCAAAACTCTCTCCTTGACAGAGAATCTCAGGCCGAACTATGTCCGGCTCGAGTGGGAAGCAGGCGCCGAAGACATTCGTTGCCCACCCACCACCCACTTCATAGCCACGGTTGATGATTTAACCGACGTGCTAAACTTCAACTCCGAAGGCATCGACGGTATGGACGACGATGCAGGAGAAGACTCAGAATCTAGGAGGTACCGGATTCGCACCTTGGCACACGACATATACATGGTGGATACGCCCAAGGAAGGCAACGGTGGCAATCCAGAAGATAACACCCCTGGGAAAAAACCAAAGCGACGGCGTAGACGCCGTTCCAAATCCGGCAACAGTAACAATATCAGCAACGCTAGAAGAATGGATACTCCGGTCAACCTCGATGGCAATAACGACCAAACAAAACCAGTGATGGAGCAGGACGAACCAGGTCACGCCGAACATAGTCCGGGTCAAATGCCCGAAGAAAACGATCCAGAGGGACGAGTTCACCAACCCGGCTCAGGACAAGAAGACAGTCCGGACGATGATGCATTCATCGTCCCGGAAGAACACGTGGAACGAGAGAACCTCCATAGAAAGCTTATGGCCACAGCGAGAAGTCTGAAGAAGCAGAAGCAACAGCTTAAAGCTGCACAAGAAACGCTCGATCACAGATGGAATAAAGTGCTAGACACTGAAGAAAGATATGGCGACGATCGCCATACAAAGAGATACCCAAAACGCAAGCTACTGCCAGAATTCGACGACGAGGTTGTTCCGCTGAAGAACAACACGAACAGGAGACCAGGAGTACCACCTCATAGCCGCAATAAACCTTCTGCCGAAGACGCCCATGATCTACGTGAGCACCTGGAGAAGAAAGCTGGCGCAGCTAGGTCCATCTACGGATCTAAAGGAGACACCCCGGCGAGGGACTGTGGTCGTCAAAACAATTATGACCACCAAACACCAATTCAGAGTAAACACCAAACCCAACAGCAGCCGACGGCATGCCACAACGCGTCCAGATATAGAGGGGCTGCTCACCCCCTGTGCTTTATGGATGAAGTACTGGACCATGAATTCCCATAGGGCTTTAAACCTGTGAACATAGAGGCATACGACGGAACGACAGACCCAGGGGTCTGGATCGAGGACTTTATCCTGCACATACACATGGCTCGTGGGGATGACCTCCACGCCATCAAATACCTTCCCCTCAAACTAAAGGGACCAGCTCGACACTGGTTGAAAAGCCTCCCCGAAAATTCAATCGGGAGCTGGGAAGAACTAGAGGACGCTTTCAGGGCCAATTTTCAAGGGACTTATGTCCGGCCTCCAGATGCTGACGATTTAAGTCACATAATCCAACAACCCGGAGAGTCTGCCCGCAAGCTTTGGAACAGATTCCTCACTAAGAAGAATCAAATCGTTGACTGTCCGGATGCCGAAGCCTTAGCGGCATTCAAACACAGCATCCATGATGAGTGGCTCGCCAGACACCTCGGCCAAGAAAAGCCAAGGACAATGGCAGCCCTAACAAGCCTTATGACCCGCTTTTGCGCGGGAGAAGATAGCTGGCTCACCCGCAAAGGCACCAGCGACCCCAGCACATCTGAAATAAGGGACGACAACGGGAAGCCACAGAGTAATAAAAATAAACGCCAAAACAAGGAAGAGAGCCTGATAACACAAAGGTTAATGCCGGATTCAGGGGCTCTCGGCCTAATCAGAAAAATAAGCAACCTAAAGGCAGTAAAGAGGGACCGTCCGGTCTGAACAGAGTTCTGGACAGACTATGCCAAATTCATGGCACCCCCGACAAACCTGTGAACCACACGCACAGAGAGTGCTGGGTCTTCAAGCTGGCCGGCAAACTAAACGCCGAACACAAGGGAAGGGAAACACCAAGTGAAGACGAGGATGAACCTCGCCAACCGAACACTGGGGGACAGAAAACATTCCCGCCAAAGGTTAAAACAGTGAACATGATCCACGCGACTCGTACATCCTTGGGAAGGCACGAACGCGCCCATAAAGACGCACGTGATATAGAGCTCATCGTACCCACACCTAACTGTTGGATGTCTTGTTCGATCACCTTCGATCACCCAGACGGCCGAACTAGCATTCGGCGCACAGGATCAAATGCCTTGGTGCTGGACCCAATAATCGACGGATACCATCTCACTCATGTCCTCATGGACGGTGGCAGCAGTCTCAATGTGATATATGAGGACATTGTCCGCAGGATGGGGATAGACTCATCCAGAATCAGCAAGATTCACACCACCTTTGAAGGGGTGATACCAGGCGTTGAAGCCTATAGCAAGGGCTCCGTCATATTGGAGGTAACATTCGGCTCTCCAGGAAACTCCAGAAGCGAAGACCTAGTCTTCATCATTGCACCCTTCCAAAGCAGCTATCAAGCATTGCTTGGAAGAACGGCCTTTGCCCACTTCAACGCATTGCCGCATTATAGCTACCTTACACTCAAGATGCCCAGTCCACGCGGCATCATCACCGTTAGCGGAACAACGGAACGCCTTTCGCGCGCAGAGGAATACGCGACGGCCCTAGCGGCCGGACTATAAGCGGCCTCTAAAACAAAATTATACCAGGTCGTTAAGACCACGGACATGGTTAGACGAGTCCGGCAGCCCACATTAAACCAGTGCAATGGTATATGTAATCCTATAGCGGACACCAGGGGCCAATAATAAAGCCCCACACTCTCGGCTCAACCTTATTGGCAGGCCAGCAATTTACATTTTCTATTATCCATCGCACACTTACGTTGCACTCTTCTATGAGATCCCCTTTTTCGGCAGACAATGTTCGCGTGATACCCTTCCAGGATGCGGCACAACGGAGACAAAGGCGCAGACGTGCAGCAGGGCCCCGTCCAACAGGTTTCTTTTTAGATTAAGCCCCTGTGTAAACCTTTTCTATTGCCTCTTGTTGTTTCATCATCCCATGGGTTCCATACCCACAGAGGATACTGCCGATTTTAGCATTACGCTACGACAGATTAATGCACGCACCTGGACATACAGGGTTCATAATGAATGGGCATTCTTGAGCCCATCATCTGTTAGAAAAGTCCGAATACCTTCGGGAGTGTTCGGCGTCACGAGTTTGGCCTTATATGCATCAGCTCTGAATCATGTCTTTGGTCAAATGTTGGGATTGCCCGGCTCCTGGGTTTGCCGCCTAACGTTCCGTTATAATCGGCTAAGATGGCCAAAGGAGAACTACTGTGATTGTGCCCTGGTTATTTCGGATGAGCACCTCAGTAGAGAAAGCCGAAAACTGACCGTCATGATACAGCGAGAGACTGATCAACCACTCGACGACTCTCCAGAATCTCTAGGATTCCTCCGCCTTAACGAAGGGCCATTTCCCGGCCAGGTACATACGTGCCCGTGTTCGGATGCACGCGATGGTACCAGGGGCTACATAGTAGCCCCAATATTAGAATCCGCGGCCAAGCGAAAGTGTTATAGCTATATAGTCCGGTTGCCTAGTTCGACGTGCGATCACCTCCTTGCCGGACCAAGACGTTGGATAAAGAGTGATCAGGCACATTTTTTCGCAAACACCCCCGCATCGTATACGTGGGGGCTCAAGCCAACCACTGCTATCTTTCGGATTACACACACACACACACACACACACACACACACACACACACACACACACACACATATATATATATATATATATATATATATATATATATATGTATGTATATATATAAACGACAGCATAGGGGATACAATCATATTTTCAGACACAAATTATAAATATAACATTCTAATCAAAATGTTTTTACAATAATTTTCATCACTCGAAGAGGAGATCCTTCGGGCACTGTGCCACTATCAGGCGGGCACCCTCCGTGACCTGTGCCAAGTAGTGCCGGGCCGGATATTGACCCCTACTGGATCCTGAGATGCTATCATACTGGCATCCATATCCGTCCAATATGCTTTAACGCGTGCAAGGGCCATCCGTGCTCCCTCTTTGCATGCTGACCTCCTCATGGCATCGATCCGGGGCACGGCCCCAAGGAACTGTTGCACTAAACCAAAGTAGCTATTACAGACTCCTTTGGCCAAAGATGATCTATTACAGACCGCATCGCAAGCCCGGATAGCCGGTGAAGCTCCGCCACAGCAGCCATCTTATCACTTAACGGCAGCAGGCGAGTGGGAGCATGGAACTGCGACGAAAAAAGCTTCTCCACCTCCTTTTCACCCTGATCTTTGAAGAACTCCATAGCATCAGCCGTACTCTTCGCCAGGTCCGCATATGCGTCCGGCGAGCTCCAGCGTCCGTCAAGGGGAGCGTACTTCGGATCGAAGAACTTCGTCCGCAACAAATAGGAGCCTCCAGCCGCGATTTTTCCGGCCTGTTGAAGCTCCCCCCGCGCACCCCTGAGCTCGGTCCGCATTTCCTTGGTGGCATTCAGCACCTTGCTCAGGTCAGCCGATTTATCTTCATGCTCCTTCTTCAGGAGCTCGTACCGGTCAGCGGCATGTTTTAACTCGATAGCCATTTCGGCTATCTTTTCCTCGCTTCGGCGACGAGCAGCCTGTTCGGCTCTCAATTCCTCGGCCGCCTTTAGGGCAGCCGCATGGCTCACCCGAGCTTGTTCCTTGGCTAGAGCAAGTTCAGCCCTCAGGGCCTCCACGGCGGCAGCACCATCTGCAGTCCGAACAAATTATATTAATACATGCCACCTTAATGTTTTCTTATGCAATGGGAGACAGGGCATATACCTTGTGATGTATCCAGCCGCTCATTCATCAGAGTAATATCGGCATCAATCAACCCAATTTGCCTCGATAGTTCGGCAACTTCAATGGACGGGCCGGCGGCCGGACCCACAGGTACCTGCACACGTTTACAGAACTATCATTGGTTTATGATCCCCCGTTTGCCGCCTAGGGCGGGCAACCAGAGTTTGAGGGGCTGCTATCTATATGGAGCACACCTAGCGCGTGCCTTACAACCGAAGAAATACCGAGTTTTCCATTACATACCTGAAAGCCTCTGAGCAGGCTTGTGAATGCTTCATTCAAACCGCTTGTAGCGGATGAAATCTTCTTGAGCACCACGCTCATTAATGAGTGGTGCTCCTCCGAGAGCGTAGCTCGCTCCAGTAAGCCCGTCAGTACGTCCGGACTTAGGGCGGCTAACGCATTGGCTTCCGGCCTTGGCGGATCCGGGCTCCTCCGTGATGACACCTCAGTGTCGCCCGCATCAGGAACTAGAGAGGCATGTGGGGTCTCGCTCTCCATCATCTCCGGAGGAAGGTCGCCCAAAGACGATCCCTGTTGAGAAGAGCTGCCAGCTGGACTGCAGAAAGTTGAGTCCTGGTCATTGATCGAGTAGAAATACGGCACCTTTAAGTTAATGACTGACTTACGACTCGTTGGAGGGTTGGCCCGCTCGAGGGCATGATGCGGTGAGGGTGCCTGTTGGGGCAAGGACCCCTGGGGATCCCTTTTTACCCAATTTGGGCATCTCTGCCTCCAAATCTTCGGAGGCGACCCTCTTCTTCCCGCGTGGGGAGGCGGCCTCGACCTCTCCTCCCCGACTATCCCCGGTTCGGGTGCATAGTGTGTGAGGTTCAGATTTCTCATCCTTCCCCTTGTCTTTCCCCGAGGGCATTTGGCTGAGTACCCGGTCGAGCATCTTGGCCACAGTAGGGGCGGGCGAGCCTTCGGGAAGTGGTGCCGGACACCTGATTCTCTCCGCCTTGCTGAGCCATTCCTGGACGCGGATATGTTCAGAATAAACAAGTATGACAAATACAAAATAGGGTGTCCGGCATAAAGGCCACTTACTTGAGTATCTAGGCAGTTGGAGCTTAGGCCCGCATCCTCGATAGTGTCCGGACACGTTACCTTCCGTCTGAAGAATAATTTGCACATCTCTTCGAGCTTTAAGCCGAAGAAGTGTTTCACAGTCCGCGGACCCTCCGGATTGAACTCCCACATCCGAAGAGGATGGCGTTGGCACGACAACGTCCGCCAGATTAACATCACTTGCATTATGCTAACAAGGTTGATACCCCTCTCGAGAAGCTCCCGGATGCGGTTCTGCAATATTGGCACATCATCTGCGGGCCCCAATTGCATCCTATGTCTGTCTAGGACGCCAACTGCGACGGAGGGCCTGAGCGGAACTCAGGGGCGGCTACCCAGTTTGTGCCCCTTGGGGCCTTGGCATAAAACCACCTCCGCTGCCATACGTCAGATACTTCCGGGAAAGAACCCTCCGGCCATGGGGCATCGACATTTCTGCTTATTACAGCACCTCCACATTCCGTGTGTCGCTCCTCGATCATCTTTGGCTTTACATTAAAGATCTTGAGCCATAAGCCGAAGTGTGGTGTGACATGGAGAAAAGCCTCGCACACGATAATGAACGACGAGATATGGAGCATGGCATCGGGAGCCAGATCATGAAAATCCAGTGTCGGTGTCAAAACCGGCGGATCTCGGGTAGGGGGTCCCGAACTGTGCGTCTAGGAGGATGGTAACAGGAGACAAGGGACACGATGTTTTACCCAGGTTCGGGCCCTCTTGATGGAGGTAAAACCCTACGTCCTGCTTGATTGATATTGATGATGTGGGTATTACAAGAGTAGATCTACCACGAGATCGAGGAGGCTAAACCCTAGAAGCTAGCCTATGACATGATTGTTGTTCGTCCTACAGACTAAAGCCATCCGGTTTATATAGACACCAGAGAGGGCTAGGGTTACATAGAGTCGGTTACAATGGTAGGAGATCTACATATCCGTATCGCCAAGCTTGCCTTCCATGCCAAGGAAAGTCCCATCCGGACACGGGACGAAGTCTTCAATCTTGTATCTTCATAGTCTTGGAGTCCGGCCAATGATGATAGTCCGGCTATCCGGACACCCCCTAGTCCAGGACCCCCTCAGTAGACCCCTAACCAGGCTTCAATGACGACGAGTCTGGCGCGTATATTGTCTTCGGCGTTTGCAAGGCGGGTTCTCCTTCAAGTTCCATGTGTTTGCCGGATAGTGTCCGGTTGCTTCATAAACGTTGCGCTCCTTGGCTTCCACGTCCAATAATGGCCTTCTTCCACGTGTTGTACGAATGCGAAAAGCCGGGGTATTCTTACGTTTTACCCCCTAGCTGCACGAATAAGCTGCCTATAAGAGAGGCGAGGATCCAGATCCAAATCACACCATCCTCCTTCCGCAAGTACTCATCGAGGCGCATCTGACAAAAAATCCATTCCAACATGGATAGTCGACGCGACTCCTCTTCTCGCGCTCCCAGTCCTCCGCCAGGAGATTGGAGGAGATGCTCAGTCCCGCATAGCGAGTTAGTGACGCTCCAAGCAGAGGGATACCTTCCCCCAGCCTTTATGGTTCCGGTTCGAGCCGGACTGGCCACCTACAAGGGTGGGAAGAAGGCGGAGAGCGTCCCCAATCCCTCCAAAGGAGAGCGGGTATGCTTCATCCCCTACTTAGTAAGGGGACTCGGATTTCCCATACATCCGTTTCTCCGGGGGCTCCTGGAGTTCTATGGACTCCAACTTCACCACCTCACGCCTGCCTCCATTTTGCACATCACGGGCTTTGTAGCTCTTTGCGAGCTGTTCTTGGGCATCGAGCCCCATTTTGCGCTGTGGAAGAGGCTGTTTTGCCTCGTACCCCGTTCTCACGAGGGGTCGATATATAAAGTGGGCGGAGCCGAAATATGGCGCATCGCTGGGACCGGATATCTATCCGGAACCCCGAAGAAGGCGTCCGAAGACTGGCCTTCAGAGTGGTTCTATATGGAAGACGCCCCGCTATCGGATCCAGTTCGGATCGGCCTCCCGGAGTTTAGCAACGCTCCTCTGAAGAAACGCCTGAGTTGGCGCCCACGGAGCCCTCAACGGGAAGATGACATGAGTGTCCACTATCTGATGGGCCGGATACGGTTACTAGCCCATTCCGGATTAACCACGATTGGAGTCATGGCCACATGCATTATGCGAGGGGTGCAGCCGCTCCAATATAGGGGCCACCCCATGTTGGATTTCAACGGCGAGAATGACGCCACCCGTCATGGCCGCACGGGGCCGGGATCGGCCGCCGATCTGTTGAAGATCCTGTCCGGCTTGTACAAGGGGGAGAGGGAGGACTTCCTCCGCACGAGTCCATTGAATGGATTCTCCATGAATAACCCTCGGAGCTGGGTAAGCGGACGTTTATATATCTGATCCGTGCTTTCAAAGATAAGTGTCTTACTTTATGATTTTGACGTAGGAACTGCGCCGGGATGTGGAGGGCATAGAAAGCCCAACTCCACAACCCGAGGATCCAGGAAGATCCCTTGATCCGGCCTCCGAAGAGGATCCGGACATAAAGGTGGAATTGATTGACAGGGTGTTCCACCAGCTCAGCATAGACAATGCTTTAGTCGCCATTACGGCTGACTACCCCGGTTTATGTCCGGCATCCCAGGTGAGTACGACCGAAGTCCTGACACTGTTACTTTTTAATGCTTATTTCTGACCACCGTATACCAATGGTGCTTCGTAGGAGGTGCCTTTACGGCGGGAAGCCGAGCCCGCGGCGACTGACCAAACGAGGTCAGTGCGGCCTAGCAGGCGGAAGAGGAGTGCGGCGCAAATCGAAACGTCGCCGCAAAGGTACGGTGCACCATTGTCTTTTAAGGAAAAGACTCCTGGGTGGTATATTAATGCTCATGATTCTTCTAGGAGAAAGAGCGCTCGCCGGACTGAGTCCGGAGAGGGTGCCAACCAAGCCTCCGCCAGCCAGGCTCCAACGCCTGGTCCGGAGGGGGAGGCGAGCGCAAGGCGCGAGCCGGATACTCCTCCAACGGAGGATGCCGACAGGTTCTCCGCCACCAGGTCTGAGGTGGAGAGCGCCATGAATCACAGGCGCCGTCGGACAGTTCTTCGTGACGCATGTTTCTCCCCAGAGGCGTTGAATGCCTTTAATGCGGGACACGCGCACCTCCGTGATGCTCAAGATGGTTTAACCAGAGCCACGGAGCAGTATGTAAAAGACATACGGGTGAGGAATTTTAATAGTTATATATGCCAGTAGCCCCCGAGACTTAAAATAGTTAAACTAACTGATTTAAGGATCATTTCTTATCCAGGATCTTACCGAGAAGAATACCCACCTGTCCCAGGAGCTTCAAGAATGCAAGGCCCAACTTGAGGCCGCACTAGCCGCTGCCGGGGGAGCCACGGAGACCCCCTCTGGTAATTCATACTTTGAAAAGAGAAGTAGTTTATGAAGTGCGGCGTGTGTGTATAGTCTGGCAATAATATTGCAGAGGGTGCCGGACTAGATCCGGACAAGCAACATCTGCTGCGCCAGTTGAAGGCCGGCGAGAAGGTGCTTATGAGGGTGCAGCAGGAGAGGAACAAACTCCAAGATGCCAACACCCAGCTGGGCGAAGAACTAAAAGATGTCCGGGTCCAGCTGTCTAACTCCGTAAAGGAGAATCGGCGGCTTCGTCGCGACATTTATAGTAAGTGCTTGAGCAAACTCTTTTGAAAAGAAGAGTTCGGCGAGGAAGTCGATTGACAGAAATGTGTCTGTAGGTGTGCTCACGGGTCGTCCGGCGGAGGAGATGCCTGGTTCCATGGGAGACCCTCTTCCCGAGCTGCTGCAACTGCACGAACGTGTTCGGCAGGCGATGAGCGGCGTCGTTCAGGCCTTATGGCCTTCCGTCTCCCTACCCGAGGGTCTTGGAGGGCTTGTTGAGAAGCTTCAGGGAGTACGGCGGCGTCTCCGTCTGTGGAAGATATCGGCCTGCCGTCAAGGCGCCAGGGAGGCCTGGGCCATGGTGAAGACGCGGTACCCGAAGGCTGACCCAAACCACATGGCCGAGGTCGGACCTGTGGGGCCCGATGGGAAGGAGATCCCTGTGAGCCTGATGTACGGCCAAGTAGAGTTGGCCGCAAAATATTCCCAACAGGACTGTAAATTAGACAGCCTGTTAGATGGGATTGAAGAGGAGTACAATCAATCAGTTTGACGATGTAATTTTAAAATTACATGTAAAATGCCTTCTAGCCGGATTGTAGATCGTTTGTCTTTGTGGACCTTTTCGCTTCAACCTCGGGACCCAACAGTCCGGAGTGTGTCCGAATACCCTTACGGTTATAAAAGAACCGGGGCATGCATGGAGACAAGGCGTAGGGGTCATAATTGCTTTATCAGACAAGTGCCCAACTAGTTATGTTATATTACATGGTTAGTAAGAAACATCTTCCAGGGAGAATAGTTTCGTTAAGGGTTCCTTTCCCTAGGAGGCATACCCTAAAGTGCATGTCCAGACTGCGAAAATAGCAGAAAAAGCATCTGGGGGCAGATAAATAGGTAAGTAATAAATCATCTTTCAGGTCACCGACCGAATATTCCCTTAAGAACGCTAGCCTTCGGCTTCACCCAGTCTGAGGTACACATCCGGCTGACCCGGCAGTTACAATCGGAGAGGTGCTCCCTTTACCTCCTAGCCGAACAATCGGGAACGTAGGGGTAAGCACAGGAGCCAGGCAACCCGGCTTGGCCAAAACTTAAGTCATATCGATGCATATAATGGTGATCAAAAGGTACATGCGGAAGTGTGACACATGTGTTGGGCATGAAGCCCGTATAAATAAGCTTCTGTTAAAGAAGCCCCCAGGTATGACGAGTGCGAGTAGCACATCGAGTGAGTGCGAACAAAGCGCAGATCAGCCCTCAAGAGGCTTGTACTGAGAGGGGGAGGAAAAAGGAGGGAAAACAAAGACAGTGAAAAAAAAGATGAAAGGTGGACGGAGGAAGGAGACGAACCCTGAGTCTGGCACTAAGCGTAAAATCTTCGGAGACGAGTTGCGTTCCATGGGTTTGGCTCGAGTCGGTTGTCAGATGCGTTGCGTAGACGGTATGCACCGCCGGTAAGGACTTGGTCGATGATGAAGGGACCTTCCCATTTGGGCTTAAGTTTGTCCTTTTTCTTGTCCGGCAGGCGTAGAACTAGCTCGCCAACATTGTAAGTTTTGGCCCGTACTTCCCTGCTTTGATATCTTCGAGCCTGCTGTTGATAGAATGCGGAACGGGATTTTGCCACGTCGCGCTCCTCCTCTAAGGCGTCCAAACTGTCCTGCCGATCCAACTCGGCTTCTCTTTCCTCGTACATGCGCACGCGAGGTGATTCATGAATTATATCGCAGGGCAAAACTGCCTCAGCACCGTATACCATAAAAAATGTTGTGAATCCGGTAGTGCGGTTTGGCGTGGTCCGCAGCCCCCAGAGTACGGAGTCAAGCTCCTCTACCCAGTGCGTGTTATATTCCGTGAGGGACCGCACTAATCTGGGTTTAGTGCCGCTCATGATTAGACCATTTGCTCGTTGCACTTGACCGTTAGTTTGAGGGTGGTAGACTGAAGCGTAGTCGAGCTTGATGCCCATGTTTTTGCACCAGAGTTTAACCTCGTCGACCGTGAAATTCGTGCCGTTATTAGTGATGATGCTATGGGGGACGTCAAAACGGTGTACTACCCCGGATATGAAGTCTATCACAGGTCCGGATTCTGCCATTTTAACCGGCTTGGCCTCTATCCATTTGGTGAATTTGCCCACCATGACCAATAAGTATTTGTGCTTGTTGGTTCCCCCTTTAAGGGGTCCGACCATGTCAAGCCCCCAGACCGCAAACGGCCAAGTGATGGGTATAGTTTTGAGGGCGGTGAGTGGCATGTGGTTTTGATTAGCAAAGAGCTGGCAACCAACGCATCGTTGGACTAAGTCCTGAGCATCTGCCCGGGCTGTCGGCCAATAAAATCCTGTACGGAAGGCCTTGCCTACAAGAGCCCGGGCTGCAGCATGGTGCCCGCCGAGTCCGGAGTGAATTTCAGCCAGGAGATTTCGCCCTTCCTCTTCGGAGATACACCTTTGAAGGACTCCGGTTGTGCTTTTCTTATAAAGTTCTCCCTCATGGACCTTGTAGGCTTTAGATCGCCGAACTATGCAGCGGGCCTCCTTTTGGTCTTTGGGGAGTTCCTGCATGATTAAGTAGGCTAGGAATGGTTCCGTCCACGGGGCAATTACTGCCCGATCTGAGGCTCAAAGGCCAAGAAGTTTTCGGATTTGGAAGCTTGGGTTGTTGGATGTTTTCCAACAAATCTGGTCCGATGCCTGACTTTAGGTTCAGTATTTGATTGACGTCCGTCCCTCCACGGGAATCCGGCATGGAGGGATCGGGAATCCGGACATAGCTGGTTTTTAACATAGAAGAAGAGTCGCCGCATTGTTCCTCTACCACACCAACGTGGTGGGTAGCCTGGGGAGAGTTAATTTCTCTCAGATCGGTTTTAAGCCCAATCTGATCATGGTCTGTAGCGACTCCCAGGGCGGCAATGCGATCCAAGAGCTTGTTTACGGAGGAGAGCTCCATCGGATCTAGCTGCTCGGCGAATTCCGAGCTGACATGAAGATCGCTTTTGATGACCTAAGAGGTCATTGTCGGAGCGGTGGCCGAACAAGCGGTCATAAGAAAACCACCTAGCCGGATAGTTTGGCCGGCGGCTAAAGCTCCCTTGACGACGGCGCCGTCTTTAAAGACGGGAAAAGGCATCCTTCCTGATTGCGACGGCACAGAGGAACTCTCAATGAAAGCAACAATGTCGGTGTCAAAACCGGCGGATCTCGGGTAGGGGGTCCCGAACTGTGCGTCTAGGCGGATGGTAACAGGAGACAAGGGACACGATGTTTTACCAAGGTTCGGGCCCTCTTGATGGAGGTAAAACCCTACGTCCTGCTTGATTGATATTGATGATGTGGGTATTACAAGAGTAGATCTACCACGAGATCAAGGAGGCTAAACCCTAGAAGCTAGCCTATGGCATGATTGTTGTTCGTCCTACGGACTAAAGCCATCCGGTTTATATAGACACCAGAGAGGGCTAGGGTTACATAGAGTCGGTTACAATGGTAGGAGATCTACATATCCATATCGGCAAGCTTGCCTTCCACGCCAAGGAAAGTCCCATCCGGACACGGGACGAAGTCTTCAATCTTGTATCTTCATAGTCTTGGAGTCCGGCCAATGATGATAGTCCGGCTATCCGGACACCCCCTAGTCCAGGACTCCCTCATCCAGCCCATAATAGAACATGAGCCCCCTCACGAAAGGATGGATGGTGAAACCCAAACCATTGAGGAAGTGTGGGACAAAAACAACACACTCATTGGGCTCCGGCGTGGGGATAACCTGCCCCGGAGCAGGAAGCCTGTGCTGGATATCTGCGGTAAGGTATCCGTGTTGGGTAATGTAGTAATTTCAAAAAAATTCCTACGCGCACGCAAGGATCATGGTGATGCATAGCAACGAGAGGGGAGAGTGTTGTCCACGTACCCTCGTAGACCGAAAGCGGAAGCGTTAGAACAACGCGGTTGATGTAGTCGTACGTCTTCATGATCCGACCGATCCAAGTACCGAACGTATGACACCTCCGAGTTCAGCACATGTTCAACTCAATGACGATCCCCAGACTCCGATCCAGCAGGGTGTCGGGGATGAGTTTCATCAGCACGACGGCGTGGTGACGATGATGATGTTCTACCGACGTAGGGCTTCGCCTAAGCACCGCAATGATATGACCGAGGTGGAATATGGTGGAGGGGGGCACCGCACACGGCTAAGGAACAGTCACACAGATCAACTTGTGTGTCTAGAGCTGCCCCACTGCCCCCGTATATAGAGGAGCCAAGGGGGAGGGGGAGGACGGCCAAGGAGGGCGCGCCAAGGGGGAGTCCTACTCCCACCGGGAGTAGGACTCCCTTCTTTCCTAGTTGGAGAAGGAGAAGGGGGGAAGGAGGAGGAAGAGGGGAAGGAACGGACTAGGGAGGGGAGGGGGCGCAGCCCACCTCTTGCCTCCTCTCTTCCTCTCTACTAGGGCCCATGTAGGCCCATTAAGCCCACGGGGGGTTCCGGTAACCTCCCGATACTCCGGTAAAATCCCGATTTCACCCGGAACACTTTCGATATCCAAATATAGGCTTCCAATATATCAATCTTTATGTCTCGACCATTTCAAGACTCCTCGTGATGTCCATGATCACATCCGGGACTCCGAACAACCTTCAGTACATCAAAACTTATAAACTCATAATAAAACTGTCATCGTAACGTTAAGCGTGCGGACCCTACGGGTTCGAGAACTATGTAGACATGACCTAGAACTGTTTCCGATCAATAACCAATAGCAGAACCTGGATGCTCATATTGGCTCCTACATATTCTACGAAGATCTTTATAGGTCAAACCGCATAACAACATACATTGTTCCCTTTGTCATCGGTATGTTACTTGCCCGAGATTGGATCGTCGGTATCCAATACCTAGTTCAATCTCGTTACCAGCAAGTCTCTTTACTCGTTACGTAATGCATCATTCCGTAACCAACTCATTGGCCACATTGCTTGCAAGGCTTATAGTGATGTGCATTACCGAGAGGGCCTAGAGATACCTCTCCGATAATTGGAGTGACAAAACCTAATCTCGAAATACGCCAACTCAACATGTACCATTGGGGACACCTGTAGAGCTCCTTTATAATCACCCAGTTACGTTGTGACGTTTGGTAGCACACAAAGTGTTCCTCCGGTAAACGGGAGTTGCATAATCTCATAGTTGTAGGAACATGTATAAGTCATGAAGAAAGCAATAGCAACATACTAAACTATCAAGTGTTAGGCTAACGGAATGGGTCAAGTCAATCACATCATTCTCCTAATGATGTGATCCTGTTAATCAAATGACTACTCATGTCTATGGCTAGGAAACACAACCATCTTTGATCAACGAGCTAGTCAAGTAGAGGCATACTAGTGACACTATGTTTGTCTATGTATTCACACATGTATTATGTTTCCGGTTAATACAATTCTAGCATGAATAATAAACATTTATCAAATAAATAATAACTTTATTATTGCCTCTAGGGCATATTTCCTTCAGTCTCCCACTTGCACTAGAGTCAATAATCTAGTTCACATCGCCATGTGATTTAACACCAATATTCATATATGTATATGATTAACACCCATAGTTCACATCGTCATGTGACCAACACCCAAAGGGTTTACTAGAGTCAATAATCTAGTTCACATTGCTATGTGATTAACACCCAAAGAGTACTAAGGTTTGATCATGTTTTTCTCGTAAGAGAAGCTTAGTCAACGGGTCTGTCACATTCAGAGCCGTATGTATTTTGCAAATATTCTATGTCTACAATGCTCTGCACGGAGCTACTCTAGCTAATTGCTCCCACTTTCAATATGTATCCAGATTGAGACTTAGAGTCATCTAGATCGGTGTAAAAGCTTGCACCAATGTAACTCTTTACGACGGGCTCTTTTATCACCTCCATAATCGAGAAATATTTCCTTAGTCCTCACTAAGGATATTCTTGACCAATGTCCAGTGATCTACTCCTAGATCACTATTGTATTCCCTTACCAAATTCAGAACAAGGTATACAATAGGTCTGGTACATAGCATATCATACTTTATAGAACCTATGACTGAGGCATAGGGAATGACTTTCATTCTCTTTTCTATTTTCTGCGGTGGTCGGGATTGGAGTCTTACTCAATTTCACACCTTTGCAACACAGGCAAGAACTCTTTCTTTGCTTGTTCCATTTTGAACTACTTCAAAAATCTTTACAAGGTATGTACTTATTAAAAAACTTATCAAGCGTCTTGATCTATCTCAATAGATTTTGATGCTCAATATGTAAGTAGCTTTACTGAGGTCTTTCTTTTAAAGAACTCCTTTCAAATACTGCTTTATGCTTTCCAAAAAAAATTCTACATCATTTCTGATCATCAATATGTTACTCACATATATTTATCAGAAAGGCGGTAGTGCTCCCACTCACTTTATTGTAAATACAGGCTTCACCACAAGTCTGTATAAAACTATATTCTTTGATCAACTTATCAAAGCGTATATTCAAACTCTGAGATGCTTGCACCAGTCCATAGATGGATCGCTGGAGCTTGCACATTTTGTTAGCACCTTTAGGATTGACAAAACCTTCTGGTTGCATCATATACAACTCTTCTTTAAGAAAACCATTAAGGAATGCAGTTTTGACATCCATTTGCCAAATTTCATAAAATGTGGCAATTGCTAACATGATTCGGACAGACTTAAGCATCGCTATAGTTGAGAAAATCTCATTGTAGTCAACACCTTGAACTTGTCGAAAACCTTTTTGCGACAAGTCGAGCTTTGTAGATAGTAACACTACTATCAGCATCTGTCTTGCTCTTGAAGATCCATTTATACAATATGGCTTGCCGATCATCGAGCAACTCCACCAAAGTCCACACTTTGTTCTCATACATGGATCCCATCTCAGATTTCATGGCCTCAAGCCATTTCATGGAATCTGGGCTCATCATCGCTTCCTCATAGTTCGTAGGTTCATCATGGTCTAGTAACATGACTTCCAGAACAGGATTACCGTACCACTCTGGTGCGGACTGTACTTTGGAAGACCTACGAGATTTTGTAGTAACTTGATCTGAAGTTTCATGATCATCATCGTTAGCTTCCTCACTAATTGGTGTAGGAATCACTGGAACTGATTTCTGTGATGAACTACTTTCCAATTCGGGAGAAGGTACAAATTACCTTATCAAGCTCTACTTTCCTCCCACTCACTTCTTTCGAGAGAAACTCCTTCTCTAGAAAGGATCCATTCTTAGCAACGAATGTTTTGACTTCAAATCTGTGATAGAAGGTGTACCCAACAATTTCCTTTCGGTATTCTATGAATACGCACTTCTCCGATTTGGGTTCGAGCTTATCAGGTTGAAAACCTTTTTCATAAAAGCATCACAACTCCAAACTTTAAGAAATGACAGCTTAGGTTTACTGCTAAACCATAGTTCATACGGTGTCGTCTCAACGGATTTAGATTGTGCCCTATTAAACGTGAATGCAGCTGTCTCTAATGCATAACCCCAAAACGATAGTGGTAGACTAATAAGAGACATCATAGATCGCACCATATCTAGTAAAGTACGATTACGACGTTCGGACACACCATTACATTGTGGTGTTCCAGGTGGCGTGAGTTGCGAAACTATTTCACATTGTTTCAAATGAAGACCGAACTCGTAACTCAAATATTTGTCTCCACAATCAGATCGTAGAAACTTTATTTTTCTTGTTACGATGATTTTCCACTTCACTATGAAATTCTTTGAACTTTTCAAATGTTTCAGACTTATGTTTCATCAAGTAGATATACCCGTATCTGCTCAAATCATCTTGTGAAGGTCAGAAAATAATGATACTTGCCACGAGCATCAATACTCATTGGATCATATACATCGGTATGTATTATTTCCAATAAGTTAGTAGCTCGTTCCATTGTTTCGGAGAACGGAGTTTTAGTCATCTTGCCCAAAAGGCACGGTTTGCAAGCATCAAATGATTCATAACCAAGTGTTTCCAAAAATCCATCTTTATGGAGTTTCTTCATGCGCTTTACACCGATATGACCCAAACGACAGTGCCACAAATAAGTTGCACTATCATTATTAACTTTGCATCTTTTGGCATCAATATTATGAATATGTGTATCACTATGATCGAGATCCAACAAACTATTTTCATTGGGTGTATGACCATCGAAGGTCTTATTCATGTAAATAGAATAACAATTATTCTCTAACTTTAAATGAATAACCGTATCGCAATAAACACGATCAAATCATATTCATGCTCAACGCAAATGCCAAATAATATTTATTTAGGTTTAACACTAATCCCGAAAGTATAGGGAGTGTGCGATGATGATCATATCAATCTTGGAACTACTTCCAACACTCATCGTCACTTCCCCTTCAACTAGTCTCTGTTTATTCTGTAATTCCTGTTTCGAGTTACTAATCTTAGCAACCGAACAAGTATCAAATACTCAGGGGCTACTATAAACACTAGTAAGGCACACATCAATAACCTGTATATCAAATATACCCTTGTTCACTTTGCCACCCTTCTTATCCACCAAATATTCAGGGCATTTCCGCTTCCATTGACCATTTCCTTTGTAGTGTAAGCACTCAGTTTTAGGCTTTGGTCCAGCTTTGGTCTTCTTCACGGGAGTGACAACTTGTTTGCCATTCTACTTGAAGTTTCCCTTTCTTTCCCTTTACCCTTTTGTTGAAACTAGTGGTCTTGTCAATCATCAACACTTGATGCTCTTTCTTGATTTCTACCTTCGTCGATTTAAACATCACGAAGAGCTCGGGAATCGTTTTCGTCATCCCTTCCATACTATAGTTCATCATGAAGTTCTATTAACTTAGTGATGGTGTCTAGAGAATTCTGTCAATCGCTATCTTATCTGGAAGATTAACTCCCACTTGATTCAAGCGATTGAAGTACCCAGACAATCTGAGCACATGCTCACTAGTTGAGCGATTCTCCTCCATCTTTTAGCTATAGAACTTGTTGGAGACTTCATATCTCTCAACTCGGGTATTTTATGGAAATATTAACTTCAACTTCTGGAACATCTCATATGGTCCATGACGTTCAAAACGTCTTTGAAGTCCCGATTCTAAGCCGTTTAAGCATGGTGCACTAAACTATCAAGTAGTCATCATTTTGAGCTAGTCAAATGTTCATAACGTCTGCATCTGCTCCTGCAATAGGTTTGTCACCTAGAGGTGCATCAAGGACATAATTCTTCTGTGCAGCAATGAGGATAAACCTCAGATCACGGATCCAATTCGCATCATTGCTACTAACATCTTTCAACACAGTTTTCTCTAGGAACATATCAAAATAAACATATGAAAGCAACAACACGAGCTATTGATCTACATCATAATTTGCAAAATACTACCAGGACTAAGTTCATGATAAATTTAAGTTCAATTAATCATATTACCTAAGAACTCCCACTTAGACAGACATCTCTCTAGTCATCTAAGTGATCACGTGATCCAAATCAACTAAACCATGTCTGATCATCACGTGAGATGGAGTAGTTTTCAATGGTGAACATCACTATGTTGATCATATCTACTATATGATTCACGTTCGACCTTTTGGTCTCCGTGTTCCGAGGCCATATCTGTATATGCTAGGCTCATCAAGTTTAACCTGAGTATTCCGCGTGTGCAATTGTTTTGCACCCGTTGTATTTGAACGTAGAGCCTATCACACCCGATCATCATGTGGTGTCTCAGCACGAAGAACTTTCGCAATGGTGCATACTCAGGGAGAACACTTCTTGATAATTAGTGAGAGATCATCTTAAAATGCTACCGTCAATCAAATCAAGATAAGATGCATAAAGGATAAACATCACATGCAATCAATATAAGTGATATGATATGGCCATCATCATCTTGTGCTTGTGATCTGCATCTCCAAAGCACCGTCGTGATCACCATCGTCACCGGCGCGACACCTTGATCTCCATCGTAGCATCGTTGTCGTTTACGCCATCTATTGCTTCTACGACTATCGCTACCGCTTAGTGATAAAGTAAAGCAATTACAGGGCGTTTGCATTTCATACAATAAAGCGACAACCATATGGCTCCTGCAAGTTGCCGATAACTTCGGTTACAAAACATGATCATCTCATACAATAAAATATAGCATCACGTCTTGACCATATTACATCACAACATGCCCTACAAAAACAAGTTAGACGTCCTCTACTTTGTTGTTGAAAATTTTACGTGGCTGCTACGGGCTGAGCAAGAACCGTTTTTACCTACGCATCAAAACCACAACGATAGTTCGTCAAGTTAGTGTTGTTTTAACCTTCACAAGGACCGGGAGTAGCCACACTCGGTTCAACTAAAGTGAGAGAGACAGACACCCGCCAGTCACCTTTAAGCAACGAGTGCTCGTTGCGGTGAAACTAGTCTCGCGTAAGCGTACGCGTAATGTCGGTCCGGGCCTCTTCATCTCACAATACCACTGAACTAGAGTATGACATGCTGGTAAGAAGTATGACTTGTATCGCCCACAACTCACTTGTGTTCTACTCGTGCATATGCCATCTACGCATAAAACCTGGCTCGGATGCCACTGTGGGGTAACATAGTAATTTCAAAAAAATTCCTACGCGCACGCAAGGATCATGGTGATGCATAGCAATGAGAGGGGAGAGTGTTGTCCATGTACCCTCGTAGACCAAAAGCAGAAGCGTTACAACAACGCGGTTGATGTAGTCGTACGTCTTCACGATCCAACCGATCCAAGTATCGAACGTACGACACCTCCGAGTTCGGCACACATTCAACTCGATGACGATCCCTGGACTCCGATCCAGTAGGGTGTCGGGGATGAGTTCCTTCATCACGACGGCGTGGTGACGATGATGATATTCTACCTAAGCACCGCGACGATATGACCGAGGTGGAATATGGTGGAGGGGGGCACCACACACGGCTAAGGAATGATCATGCAGATCAACTTGTGTGTCTAGAGGTGCCCCCTGCTGTAACGCCCCGGATACAACTTTCCATATTCGTAACTCCAACTCTTGCCTTTTCTGGAGATGCTATATGTTATTTCCTCCGTGGTTGGGTGTTTGTCTGTTGTTTTGCATTTTGTTCTAGTTATGCATCTCGTCTCATGTCATCATCTGCATTTCATCCGCATGTTCTTCAAAACTTGCATCCGTTCAGGTTTCCCTGGTTCTCTCCGTTGTCCGTTCTGAGCCCGACCACACTCGCACGCGCCCGCGGCACCTCCGAATATTATTTTATAAGTGGCATAAAAATGTTCTCGGAATGGGTTGCAACTTGTCGTGCGGTCTTATTATAGTGTAGACAGGCCGCCTGCCAAGTTTTGTCGCGTTTGGAGTTCGTTTGACTGCCCAACCGTTAGATATGTAACCGCGATATAGTTGGTTTACTCGTCGGACGTTTTCGGTATCCGGAAACTGTGCCGGGCTGCATTTCTCTTCTCTCCTCTCAGCCCAACTACTCTTCACAGCCCACCTGCAGCCACCTAGTTCCCCTCTCTGTCCGAAGCGCACGATCGCGATCCGAGGGTCCCGAAACCCCTCCTAACCCCCTAACCCTAGCCCCCTTACTATATATAGATGTCTCCCCTACCAATTTTGGCCTTACCCTTCCTCCCACCTTGTTTTCCGCGCAGCCCAATCATCAGCCGCCGCCACCTCCCACCTTCTCCTCGTAATCCGGCGCCGGCCACCTCCTCCCTGCCACTTGGCCTCCTTCCATTGGCCAGCCGCCGTTGTGCAGCCTCCCTCGCCCAACCGGAAGGTGCCACGTCGCTCCAGCCCCGCTCCCCGCCGCCGCAGTCCGCGGAACCCAGGCGCGGCCCGCCCCGGGCCCGATCTGGGCCGC
>NC_041389.1:329363784-329371203 GCF_002162155.2 Triticum dicoccoides
CGTGCCGCCCTGCCAGGTCGCCGCCTCCCTCTCTCTCCCGTCTCTCCCTCTGGTTTCCCTCTCTCTCTCAGATCTCTCTCTCTCTCCCCTTGCAGGAACCCCGTCGCCGCCGCCAGAGAACCTCGTCGCCGGTCTCCTCGTCCTCAAGTCTCGCCAGATCCGGGGTCCCCAGGCCCGGATCTCCCCGTTCCCGCCGGAACCGCCCCGCGCCGCCCCGTCCTTGCCTGCTCGCCGCCGGCGCCATCTGCCACCGCCACCCTGCCTTGTCCCTGCTCAGGAACGGGCAGCACGATGCCTCGCCCGCTCGCATCAACCGCGTGTGTGCGTGGGCCCCGCTTCCGGCCCAGCAGCACCGCGGCCCAGCCCTCCTCCCTGGCCTGCCTCCAGCCTCCTCCGACCGGGCCACGGCCCATGGGTGAGCTCCCCACAGCCCCTCCTGTTCAGCCCGCAGTGCACCAGATTCGGCCCGTTCAAGTTTTTTTCAGATTCTGCGAATTTAGGTTTATCCCAGGATTTACAGTTTTGCAGAAAACCCCCTAAGCATCATGCATTTAATATCTCTTAAACCGTGCATCGGATTAAAATGTTTTATATATGTAAAATGCTCAGAAAATTGTGTAGATTAATAATATGCCTTTTTCATCTATGTTAAAAATGTTTAACTTGCTGTTTATTTAAATTTGCTAATATGCCATGCTAAAATCTTTTAATTCATAACTAAATAACCGTAGCTCGGTTTTAAATAAACTTTATATGTAAATGGGGTGGAAAAATGCCTAGTTTAACATGGTGCACTTTATTTTCCTGTTTAACAACTCTAAAATTGTGTTTAGGGCAGAACAGTACCGAATCTAAAATTTGCATATGGGGATTTTCCGGAATTGTTGTTTGTTATTTCCGGCCTCATTTAAACTTGCCTAAATAGTTAGTTTCCATATGCTTCACCTCTTGCCATGTTTAGCAACATTTAATATTGTTTGGTAGCTTAACCGAGATCAACTAAATAATTGCTTGTGGTGTTTCGTCAATATGCAACTCGTTGCATATTGAGCTCCACTTAATTTGTAGTGTTGGTTGTTGCATTTTGCCATGCCATGCCTCATTAAACCGGACATGCATCATACTTGTTTGTGCATCATGCCATGTTTATGCTTGTGCATTTACCATGTTGTTTGTTTCTTTCCGGTGTTGCTTCTTAGTTCCGGTAATGTTGCAATTGTGAGGATTCGTTCGACTACTCCCGTTCATCTTCTTCATGGACTCGTTCTTCTTCCTAGCGGGATTTCAGGCAAGATGACCGCTACCCTGGATCTCAATACTATCATTGCTATGCTAGTTGATTCGTTCTATTGCTATGCTGCGCTACCTATCACTTGTTCTTCAAGCCATCCCAAATTGCCATGAACCTCTAACCTTTGACACCTTTCCTATGCAAACCGTTGCTTGGCTATGTTACCGCTTTGCTCAGCCCTCTTATAGCGTTGCTAGTTGCAGGTGAAGTTGAAGATTGCTCCATGGTGGACAGGATTTTGGTTGGGATATCACAATATCTCTTATATTATTAATGCATCTATATACTTGGTAAAGGGTGGAAGGCTCGGCCTTATGCCTGGTGTTTTGTTCCACTCTTGCCGCCCTAGTTTCCGTCATACCGGTGTTATGTTCCCGGATTTTGCATTCCTTACGCGGTCGGGTGATTTATGGGACCCCCTCGACAGTTCGCTTTGAATAAAACTCCTCCAGCAAGGCCCAACCTTGGTTTTACCATTTGCCTCACCACCACCTATATTTCCCTTGGGAGTAATTAACCCAAGGGTCATCTTTATTACAGCCCCCCCAAGCCAATGCTTGTCTAAGTGTTGGTCCAAACTAGAGCACCATGCGGGGCCATCCCTTGGCAACTTGGGTTACGTCGGTTCCTGTACGCTTCGCTTATCCGATGTTGCCCTGAGAACGAGATACGTGCAGCTCCTATCGGGATTGTCGGCGCATCGGGCAGCTTTGCTGGTCTTGTTTTGCCATTGTCGAAACGTCTTGTAAACCGGGATTCCGAGTCTGGTCGGGTCTTCCTGGGAGAAGGTCTATTCCTTCGTTGATCGCGAGAGCTCGTCATGGGCTAAGTTGGGACACCCATGTAGGGTATAATCTTTCGAAAGCCGTGCCTGCGATTATTGGCAGATGGGAATTTGTTAATGTCCGGTTGTAGATAACTTGACACCAGATCCAAATTAAAACGCATCAACCGTGTGTGTAGCCGTGATGGTCTCTTCTCGGCGGAGTCCGGGAAGTGAACATGGTCTTTGGGTTATGTTTGACGTAAGTAGGAGTTCAGGATCACTTCTTGATCATTACTAGTTGATGACCGTTCCGCTTGCTCTCTTCTCGCTCTTATTTGCGTATGTTAGCCACCATATATGCTTAGTCGCTGCTGCAGCCTCACCACTTTACGCCTTCCTTTCCCTTTAAGCTTTGCTAGTCTTGATACCCATGGTAATGGGATTGCTGAGTCCTCGTGGCTCACAGATTACTATAACAACAGGTGCAGGTACAGGTTATGCGATGATCATGACGCGAGAGTGATGCTTGCTTGCGTTGAGTTCTTATCAGGGGATAGGTTCCAGGTCGGCAGCCTGGGCTAGCAGGGTGGATGTCGTTTGAGCTTCTGTTTGTGTTTCATCCGTAGTCGGATGTTGATCTTATGTATTGTGATGTTGTATTCGAGTGGCATTGTATGCCTTATGTATGTATCCCCATCTATTATGTAATGTTGATGTAATGATATCCACCTTGCAAAAGTGTTTCAATATGTGGGTCTATCCTTGGTGGGACCTTCGAGTTCCTTTTGGATAGGGTCGCATATCGGGCGTGACAAGTTGGTATCAGAGCCTCGACCGACCATAGGAGCCCCCTTGATTGATGGCCATTGTTGAGTCTAGAAGAAAACTATTTTGAGTCTTAGGATTATATATATCGGAGAGTAGGATTCTTTTTACTCCTCAACCCCTTCGTCGCTCTGGTGAGGTCTCCTGACGTAGATGTTTTGACTTTCCTCTCCTCAAATTTCACTAATTTTTTTATTTAGGATCACGCGGGTATCTTGGAATTGTTCCGATGGTTTTGTGACGAGAACATTGTTCTTGGTGCCTCCTGTCTATTTATGTGGCTTTGACCCGGGGAGTCGAGCTCTGAGGTGTTGTCGTCACAATTTTATCGTTGCAGTTCTGGAATACCTGAGTTTTGCCGACATCAAAAATCTCTTTTATGCAGTTGTTTGTGAGATAACCTCGACGTCACACAGTACTGGGGCGAGCTCGGGAGTATTGCCATAACTCGTATAACGAATGCTTTTCGAAGGTTGAGGTACACGATTTCCGAAGGTTTCTTGGTTATGTGTTGACGGATGGATACAACTTGATGTAGGGATTGTTAGTTTGGGTGAGATATATTGCTTCCCCTGTATCCCCAACACCGGATTGCATAACCAGAAAGTTTTGGGAGTTTTATAGGTGGGAATTCAAGTAGCTCCTAGAATATCTTTCCAACAGATGCATGATATGGGATTGGGTAAATCTCTATCATATGTATTTGTTCCGGCTTATTTCTGCAAGCCAAATCCTTTAATTTTGTTTTATTTGTGGTATTCGAGTTGCTTCAATGTCAAGTGTTGAATCCATACCTTTCCTAAACGGTGTTCTCATATTGCTATGTGAATACTAATCCTTTTGATCATTGAGGTTGTCATGTTAATTCTTTTCCAACCGGTGCGCTTCTCTTCGAGATGATCCCATCATTCTCCCCACCCGCAAGATCAATTCTAAGTTTTCTCAACGGTGTTTGTTCCGTTTTCCTCAAGTTGCCTTTGTTTTCCCGCCCTCCCACCCCTTTTTTCTTCAAGGACCCAGATTTCTTAATCAAGTATCCATTTATTCATGTGAAGTCCCATTCACTCTTTTCAATCAATGTTTTGATCCGGCGATCCCTCGTGAAGATGCTCACGAGCTTCAAGTTCATCATTCTTCATTCTCGTATTCTTCTCCGGTGGATTAATTTCAAGCTTTTAGTGTTGATCATATTCTTTTCCTCGTGTCAAATGCTTTTTCATACCGGTGCACCTCTTAATCTTTCACTTCTCGCTATTCATTTGTTCTGGAGTGCTCAAGATATCTCAGAAGACTTGTGTTTCCATTCTCAATCCGTTCAAGATATTTCGAGGTTGTTATCTCATTCAAGTCATTTAATTCAACCGGTGCAATTTCCCTTTCAAATCATTTCCAACGGTGTTTTCTTTTGAGTGGGCCCTAACCCACAGGTTTTTTCCTAGGATCTTACCTGACTCTTCTAATTTTCCCGAAGCTATTCCCAAATTCATTTCAAAGTTTGATGTAAGAATGATTTATCATCAGTCAAATGTCTTTCTCCAAGATCTTTCAAATTCTTTTCATCGTTGATTCAACCTTTCTATTCTTCATCCCGGAGTACCTCAACAATTCATGGTGGTTCTCATCATCATTCTCAACATGTGAAGACCGAAGAAGAGTTTCTCTTAAATCTTGCTCCATTCTCTTCAAGATTCATGGTTCTAGCGTTATTGCCATCCTCTCATAATTGTTTTCGATTGTCAGAATTCTTTTCACCAATCCGGATCTATTCAGGAGTCTTTTCAGTTTGATTCCCCGGAGCACATCATCTTAGAATCATTCATTCCAGCTTTTAGCTCTCATTCTCCAAATCTTACCAGTGCATCGTTCAAATACCCTCTAGTCAGTTCATGATCTCTTCGTTCTCTTGTATCTAAATCCTCTCAAGTATCTTCAATCTTTCCGGTGAATTGTGCCTTTGCTGCGTTCATTTTCAATTCTTATGGTGGTTCGTTCAAGATTTCACTTCCTTCGTTATCATATCAATTCATTCATTGTTAACATATCCAACCGGTGATTCCATCAATACCTTCTCAAGTTTATGCTATATCTCTCTTAATTCTTTCAACGAGAATAAGTAGTAGGCCAAATCCGTTGCTTGTCATCAATTTAAATTGGTAAAGGATAGGCATGACATAATTCTTATTCTTGTTTCATCCAAGTGATTAATTCCTTCTTCCAGAGATTATTCATGATGAATAAATTCTTGAGTGCAAGTGATTCATCTTTCTTTCCGGAGTTGGTCATCATATCACATTCTCGGTTCTAGCGTTTCATCTTTTCTTTTCTGGAGTTCCAAGTTTTCCGCTTTATCTCATCGCGAAGCTCCATCTAAATCATCGCAAGGCTTCACCTTGTGTTTTCAACTTCTCCTTCTTTTTATCATCCTTTTATTACCGGAGTTCTTGATGGAGGCTCTACATGGTGGTTCGTCAAGGATTCTTTCATTCTTCAATTGTTCTTCAAGATTTCTCTTGAAGTTAAGAACCGCCAAGCTTTACTCTAAAGTAAACATGGTGCTCAACACATGTTTTGTTTTGAGGCGTTCAAGTATTCTTCTTCTTGCATTTCGAAGTGCAATTCCTTCTACAATATCTTTTGAGGTGGTGTTATGTCACTCTTGACAATTTCATTCATGTTTCATGATTCATATGTTGTCAAGAATGAGGTAGTTAAACCCATCAACTCCTTCGAGCATGAGTTCTTCTCAGTCCATCAATCTCTTCATTGGAGTTATCTTGTGTCAGATTTCACCTAAAGCCTGCCCTAAGGAATGGTGCTATTGTGGTGCTTATGAATGATCCAAGTTTTTCTCCTATCCTCTCGGCGAAAGGAGTTGTCATCTCCATGCTGGTCTCAATCCAATTAATTGTTTCCATCGGTGGCCGGTTGTCACCTCATCATTTTGAGATGTTTTCCATAAGCCCACAACAAGCTTGTGCCTTTCGTTGTTGATTTTTCAACAACTCCGTTCAATCCTTCTTTGCAAGGATGCTTTCCAAGTTCATTTGCGGCAGAAATTGTCATTTTCTTCTCCGCCCCTTTATCCCAACAATCTAGCTTCTATTCTTTCGTTCCGAAGGCATTGTGATGTTGCTCTTTTCACTCATCATCTTGCTTTGGCAAGATCATGTTCTTCTCCTTGCTTCTCCATTTAACCGGAGTGTGGTGTCATCTCTTCAAGTTCTTTTCATATTATCAAGTTTTGCCTATCGTTTCAATCGGAGTGCTGTCTGAAATCCTTCTTACCCCTTGTGCCATTCCTTCAATAGTTCCGGAGGCAGTGTGTTGTTGATTTCATCAAGTATCTTCCCATCTTCTCAAGTTCATGTTATATTCCTTCCATGTTCAACCAGAGTGCTGCCCAAATTCTTCCTCTCTCATCTTGTTGTAACCGGAGTGGTTTTGAACCCTATCTTGGCAATTAAACTCTTGGTTCATGTCTTTGCAACCTTCAAGCTCTCGTAATGTTCCTTGTTCCTCTTTTCTAACGGATTGTTTGCAATCTCGTTCATCTCTAATTGCTCAATCTCTCAAAGTTCGTGGTTTCACTGATTGGTCGAAGAAGCAACTTAGTTTTACTGCTTATCTTCCTCTTCCTTTCCCTCCGGTGCCATCATAGATCTCGGGACGAGATCCTCTCGTAGTGGTGGAGTGTGGTAACGCCCCGGATACAACTTTCCATATTCGTAACTCCAACTCTTGCCTTTTCCGGAGATGCTATATGTTATTTCCTCCGTGGTTGGGTGTTTGTCTGTCGTTTTGCATTTTGTTCTAGTTATGCATCTCGTCTCATGTCATCATCTGCATTTCATCCGCATGTTCTTCAAAACTTGCATCCGTTCGGGTTTCCCCAATTCTCTCCGTTGTCCGTTCTGAGCCCGACCACACTCGCACGCACCCGCGGCACCTCCGAATATTATTTTATAAGTGGCATAAAAATTTTCTCGGAATGGGTTGCAACTTGTCGTGCGGTCTTATTATAGTGTAGACAGGCCGCCTGCCAAGTTCCGTCGCATTTGGAGTTCGTTTGACTGCCCAACTGTTAGATATGTAACCGCTATATAGTCGGTTTATTCGTCGGATGTTTTCGGTATCCGGAAACTGTGCCGGGCTGCATTTCTCTTCTCTCCTCTCAGCCCAACTACTCTTCACAACCCACCTGCAGCCACCTAGTTCCCCTCTCTATCCGGAGCGTACGATCGCGATCCGAGGGTCCCGAAACCCCTCCTAACCCCCTAACCCTAGCCCCCTTACTATATATAGATGTATCCCCTACCAATTTTGGCCTTCCCCTTCCTCCCACCTTGTTTTCCGCGTAGCCCAATCATCAGCCGCCGCCACCTCCCACCTTCTCCTCGTAATCCGGCGCCGGCCACCTCCTCCCTGCCACTTGGCCTCCTCCCATTGGCCAGCCGCCGTTGTGTAGCCTCCATCGCCCAACCGGAAGGTGCCACGTCGCTCCAGCCCCACTCCCCGCCGCCGCAGTCCGCGGAACCTA
>NC_041389.1:329371944-329520356 GCF_002162155.2 Triticum dicoccoides
AACCTCCCCGGAGCGCCGCCTCCCGCCGTCCGCGACCCCGTCGGCGGCATGCCCGTGCCGCCCTGCCAGGTCGCCGCCTCCCTCTCTCTCCCGTCTCTCCCTCTGGTTTCTCTCTCTCTCTCAGATCTCTCTCTCTCTCCCCTTGCAGGAACCCCGTCGCCGCCGCCAGAGAACCTCGTCGCCGGCCTCCTCGTCCTCAAGTCTCGCCAGATCCGGGGTCCCCAGGCCCGGATCTCCCCGTTCCCGCCGGAACCGCCCCGCGCCTCCCCGTCCTTGCCTGCTCGCCGCCGGCGCCATCTGCCGCCGCACCCTGCCTCGTCCCTGCTCAAGAACGGGTAGCACGACGCCTCGCCCGCTCGCATCAACCGCGTGTGTGCGTGGGCCCCGCTTCCGGCCCAGCAGCACCGCGGCCCAGCCCTCCTCCCTGGCCTGCCTCCAGCCTCCTCCGACCGGGCCACAGCCCATGGGTGAGCTCCCCACAGCCCCTCCTGTTCAGCCCGCAGTGCACCAGATTCGGCCCGTTCATGTTTTTTTAGATTCTGCGAATTTAGGTTTATCCCAGGATTTACAGTTTTGGAGAAAACCCCCTAAGCATCATGCATTTAATATCTCTTAAACCGTGCATCGGATTAAAATGTTTTATATATGTAAAATGCTCAAAAAATTGTGTAGATTAATAATATGCCTTTTTCATCTATGTTATAAATGTTTAACTTGCTGTTTATTTAAATTTGCTAATATGCCATGCTAAAATGCTTTAATTCATAACTAAATAACCGTAGCTCGGTTTTAAATAAACTTTATATGTAAATGGGGTGGAAAAATGCCTAGTTTAACATGTTGCACTTTATTTTCCTGTTTAACAACTCTAAAATTGTGTTTAGGGCAGAGCAGTACCGAATCTAAAATTTGCATATGGGGATTTTCCGGAATTGTTGTTTTTTATTTCCGGCCTCATTTAAACTTGCCTAAATAGTTAGTTTCCATATGCTTCACCTCTTGCCATGTTTAGCAACATTTAATATTGTTTGGTAGCTTAACCGAGATCAACTAAATAATTGCTTGTGGTGTTTCGTCAATATGCAACTCGTTGCATATTGAGCTCCACTTAATTTGTAGTGTTGGTTGTTGCATTTTGCCATGCCATGCCTCATTAAACCGGACATGCATCATACTTGTTTGTGCATCATGCCATGTTTATGCTTGTGCATTTACCATGTTGTTTGTTTCTTTCCGGTGTTGCTTCTTAGTTCCGGTAATGTTGCGATTGTGAGGATTCGTTCGACTACTCCCGTTCATCTTCTTCATGGACTCGTTCTTCTTCCTAGCGGGATTTCAGGCAAGATGACCGCTACCCTGGATCTCAATACTATCATTGCTATGCTAGTTGATTCGTTCTATCGCTATGTTGCGCGACCTATCACTTGTTCTTCAGCCATCCCAAATTGCCATCAACCTCTAACCTTTGACAGCTTTCCTATGCAAACCGTTGCTTGGCTATGTTACCGCTTTGCTCAGCCCTCTTATAGCGTTGCTAGTTGCAGGTGAAGTTGAAGATTGCTCCATGGTGGACAAGATTTTGGTTGGGATATCACAATATCTCTTATATTATTAATGCATCTATATACTTGGTAAAGGGTGGAAGGCTCGGCCTTATGCCTGGTGTTTTGTTCCACTCTTGCCGCCCTAGTTTCCGTCATACCGGTGTTATGTTCCCGGATTTTGCGTTCCTTACGCGGTCGGGTGATTTATGGGACCCCCTCGACAGTTCGCTTTGAATAAAACTCCTCCAGCAAGGCCCAACCTTGGTTTTACCATTTTCCTCACCACCACCTATATTTCCCTTGGGAGTAATTAACCCAAGGGTCATCTTTATTACAGCCCCCCCCCCCTGGGCCAATACTTGTCTAAGTGTTGGTCCAAACTAGAGCACCGTGCGGGGCCATCCCTTGGCAACTTGGGTTACGTCGGTTCCTGTACGCTTCGCTTATCCGGTGTTGCCCTGAGAACGAGATATGTGCAGCTCCTATCGGGATTGTCGGCGCATCGGGTGGCTTTGCTGGTCTTGTTTTACCATTGTCGAAATGTCTTGTAAACCGGGATTCCGAGTCTGATCGGGTCTTCCTGGGAGAAGGTCTATTCCTTCGTTGATCGCGAGAGCTTGTCATGGGCTATGTTGGGACACCCCTGCAGGGTATAATCTTTCGAAAGCCGTGCCTGCGGTTATTGGCAGATGGAAATTTGTTAATGTCCGGTTGTAGATAACTTGACACTAGATCCGAATTAAAACGCATCAACCGTGTGTGTAGCCGTGATGGTCTCTTCTCGGCGGAGTCCGGGAAGTGAACACGGTCTTTGGGTTATGTTTGACGTAAGTAGGAGTTCAGGATCACTTCTTGATCATTACTAGTTGATGACCGTTCCGCTTGCTCTCTTCTCGCTCTTATTTGCGTATGTTAGCCACCATATATGCTTAGTCGCTGCTGCAGCCTCACCACTTTACCCCTTCCTTTCCCTTTAAGCTTTGCTAGTCTTGATACCCATGGTAATGGGATTGCTGAGTCCTCGTGGCTCACAGATTACTACAACAACAGTTGCAGGTACAGGTTATGCAATGATCATGACGTCAGAGCGATGCTTGCTTGCGTTGAGTTCTTCTTCTGCTTCTGCTTCGATCAGGGGATAGGTTCCAGGTCGGCAGCCTGGGCTAGCAGGGTGGATGTCGTTTGAGCTTCTGTTTGTGTTTCATCCATTGTCGGATGTTGATCTTATGTATTGTGATGTTGTATTCGAGTGGCATCGTATGCCTTATGTATGTATCCCCATCTATTATGTAATGTTGATGTAATGATATCCACCTTGCAAAAGCGTTTCAATATGCGGGTCTATCCTTGGTGGGACCTTCGAGTTCCTTTTGGATAGGGTCGCATATTGGGCGTGACACCTGCCCCCGTATATAAAGGAGCCAAGGGGGAGGGGGCGGCCGGCCAAGGAGGGCGCGCCAAGGGGGAGTCCTACTCCCACCGGGAGTAGGACTCCCTTCTTTCCGAGTTGGAGAAGGAGAAGGGGGGAAGGAGGAGGAAGAGGGGAAGGAAAGGGGGGCGCCGCCCCCTCTCCTTGTCCTATTCGGACTAGGGAGGGGAGTGGGCGCAGCCCACCTCTTGCCTCCTCTCTTCCTCTCCACTAGGGCCCATGTAGGCCCATTAAGCCCCCGGGGGGTTCCGGTAACCTCCCGATACTCCGGTAAAATCCCGATTTCACCCGGAACACTTCCGATATCCAAATATAGGCTTCCAATATATCAATCTTTATGTCTCAACCATTTCGAGACTCCTCGTCATGTCCATGAGTACATCCGAGACTCCGAACAACCTTCGGTACATCAAAACTTATAAACTCATAATAAAAACTGTCATCGTAACGTTAACCGTGCGGACCCTACGGGTTCGAGAACTATGTAGACATGACCTAGAACTGTTTCCGATCAATAACCAATAGCGGAACCTGGATGCTCATATTGGTTCCTACATATTCTACGAAGATCTTTATCGGTCAAACCGCATAACAACATACGTTGTTCCCTTTGTCATCGGTATGTTACTTGCCCGAGATTGGATCGTCGGTATCCAATACCTAGTTCAATCTCGTTACCGGCAAGTCTCTTTACTCGTTACGTAATGCATCATTTCGTAACCAACTCATTGGCCACATTGCTTGCAAGGCTTATAGTGATGTGCATTACCGAGAGGGCCCAGAGATACCTCTCCGACAATCGGAGTGACAAAACCTAATCTCAAAATACGCCAACTCAACATGTACCTTTGGAGACACCTGTAGAGCTCCTTTATAATCACCCAGTTATGTTGTGACGTTTGGTAGCACACAAAGTGTTCCTCCGGTAAACGGGAGTTGCATAATCTCATAGTTGTAGGAACATGTATAAGTCATGAAGAAAGCAATAGCAACATACTAAACGATCAAGTGCTAGGCTAATGGAATGGGTCAAGTCAATCACATCATTCTCCTAATGATGTGATCCTGTTAATCAAATGACAACTCATGTCTATGGCTAGGAAACACAACCATCTTTGATCAACGAGCTAGTCAAGTAGAGGCATACTAGTGACACTATGTTTGTCTATGTATTCACACATGTATTATGTTTCCGGTTAATACAATTCTAGCATGAATAATAAACATTTATCATGAAATGAGGAAATAAATAATAACTTTATTATTGCCTCTAGGGCATATTTCCTTCAATCCGACCTCCCTAAGCTTCGCAATGTCCTTCTCCTCGATCGAGGAGGCGACCCACCGGCCTTGAGGATCAGATCCAGACATACTGGTGGATTCCGGAGGGGTGGAGCTTAGGTTTCGAGTGTTAGAACTCGAGGTGCGAGAAGGTGTGAGGAAGGTGAAGACAGAGGCATAGGTCTCGACCCCTTTATAAAGAGGGTGAATATCAAGAGTCCCCGGTGACCGTTTGAGGTTTATCTAAAAACACACAGGGTAATACCAATGGCCGTCGTGGGGCCACGCACACACGCTCATATTGATGGAAAATCCCGTAATAAGAGGGACTCGATCTCTGCCTCGACGGGACGTACCAATAAAACTACCTCGTAACACGAGTCGTTGTGGGGTAGGAAACGTCGGTTCACATTGGACCGAGCCACGATACAAGGGCACGACACATGAAGATTGCCAGCAAATCAGATCTACACCGTACAAAGACCGTCCTGCGGATCCGAAAACGGTCTACGGGTTCGATAATTACTTTGGAGTATTCGGAGGAGGAACCCGCCCTGCAATGCCGAAGACAATACTGCACGCCGGACTCATCGTCATTGAAGCCTGGTTCAGGGGCTACTGGGGGAGTCCTGGATTAGGGGGTATCCGGACAGCCGGACTGTGCACAACGTCCGGACTGTTGAAGCGTGAAGATGCAAGACTCAAGACTTCGGCCCGTGTCCGGATGGGACTTTCCTTGGCGTGGAAGGCAAGCTTGGCGATCCAGATATTATATTTCCTTCCTTGTAACCGGCTCCATGTAAACCCTAGCTCTCTCCGGTGTCTATATAAACCGGAGAGGTTGGTCCTTAGAAGGCCGATCACAATTACATTCATACCATCATAGGCTAGCTCCTAGGGTTTAGCCTCTATGATCTCGTGGTAGATCTACTCTTGTACTACCCATATCATCAATATTAATCAAGCAGGAAGTAGGGTTTTACCTCCATTGAGAGGGCCCGAACCTGGGTAAACATCTGGGTCCCTTACTTCTTGTTACCATCATCCTTAACGCACAGATCGGGACCCCCTACCCGAGATCCGCCGGTTTTGACACCGACAAAGACCTCCCCGGCAACGGCGCCAGAAATCCTTCTTGCTATATCTTGAGCTTGCGTTGGTTTTCCTCGAAGAGGAGAGGGTGATGCAACAAAGTGTAGCGTAAGTATTTCCCTCAGTTTTGAGAACCAAGGTATCAATCCAGTAGGAGGCTCCTCAAAAGTCCCACGCACCTACACAAACAAATTGACAACACGCAACCAACACAATAAAGGGGTTGTCAATCCCTTCACGGCCACTTGCGAAAGTGAGATCTAATAAAGATAGTATGATAAGATAAATATATTTTTGGTATTTTGTAATATAGATGCAAAAAGTAAAGATGCAAATAAAAGTAGATTGAAAGCAAATATGATAAGAGATAGACCCGGGGGCCATAGGTTTCACTAGAGGCTTCTCTCAAGATAGCATAAGTATTACGGTGGGTGAACAAATTACTGTCGAGCAATTGATAGAAAAGCGCATAGTTATGAGATTATCTAGGCATGATCATGTATATAGGCATCACGTCCATAACAAGTAGACCGACTCCTGCCTGCATCTACTACTATTACTCCACACATCGACCGACTCCTGCCTGCATCTAGAGTATTAAGTTCATAAGAACAGAGTAACGCATTAAGCAAGATGACATGATGTAGAGGGATAAACTCATGCAATATGATATAAACCCCATCTTGTTATCCTCGATGGCAACAATACAATACGTGTCTTGCAACCCTTTCTGTCAGTGGGTAAGAACACCGCAAGATTGAACCCAAAGCTAAGCACTTCTCCCATGGCAAGAAGAACCAATCTAGTAGGCCAAACCAAACTGATAATTCGAAGAGACTTGCAAAGATAACTCAATCGTACATAAAAGAATTCATAGAAGATTCAAATATTATTCATAGATAAACTTGATCATAAACCCACAATTCATCGGATCTCGACAAACACACCGCAAAAAGAGTTTACATCGAATAGATCTCCATAAGAGAGGGGGAGAACATTGTATTGAGATCCAAAAAGAGAGAAGAAGCCATCTAGCTAATAACTATGGACCCGTAGGTCTGTGGTAAGCTACTCACAACTCATCGGAGGGGAAAGGATGTTGATGTAGATGCCCTCCGTGGTTGATTCCCCCTCCGGCAGAGTGTCGGCGAAGGCTCCAAGATGAGATCTCGCGGATACAGAAGGTTACAGCGGTGTAAATTGTGTTTCGTGGTGCTTCTGGATGTTTTCGGGGTACGCAGGTATATATAGGAGGAAGAAGTACGTCGGTGGCCGCCCGAGGGGCCCATGAGACAAGGGGCGCGCCCTACAGGGGGGCGCGGCCCCCTATCTCGTGGGGCCCTCGGGAGCTTCTTGACTTGCATTCCAAGCTCTCCGGATCAGGTTCATTCCAAAAATCACGCTCCCAAAGGTTTCATTCCGTTTGGACTCCGTTTGATATTCCTTTTCTTTGAAATACTGAAATAGGCAAAAAAAACAGCAATATGGGCTGGGCCTCCGGTTAGTAGGTTAGTCCCAAAAATGATATAAATGTGTAAAATAAAGCCCATAAACATCCAAAAGGGGTAATATAATAGCATGGAACAATCAAAAATTATAGATACGTTGGAGACGTATCAGGCGCATGGTCTCATAGTTCTCCCACCAAAGGCTGGCGGGGCCTTCAAGATGTTAAGCAGCGAAAATGACCTTGTCAGCTTCGGCTACGTGTGCAGAGCGTAGATTGTGGGTGATGCTGTAGAGCCAATCATCCACGTCTAGGGGCTCGACAGAATGATGGAAGGTGGGTGGGTGCAACTTGATGAAGTCACTGAGAGACACCAATTCGTTCCTTTGGTGTTGTGCTATGTTCTGCTCAATGTGATCCAGCAAACAGTTGGTCTCACATTTGTTCCTTGCGGCCTCCAGCATGACCTCAGCCAAGGAAGAAGGATGAGGCAGATGCGCATTTCTAGCCCCACTGCCTTCAGCCTGCTCCGGGGCAGCAGGGTTGTTTTGGGTGTTGACCATCCTAGGAAAACAAAACAACGGTTTAGACAAGGATGACAAAATTATGACATAGAAGTGCAGAATGTAATGGATGACTCGGAATGCAAGATGTTCATCTGTACGACATGGTAATACAGAAACTGCCATATTTATTCCATCGATCATACACACCATACACGGTTTAGTACAAGACCAAATTGAAGTACAACTGCGGTGAAAGGAATATTACATCTCATCGGAGGCATTCCAAGCTCCTATACATTATTTTTCTACACCTCTGGAATTAGTACGCACTAAGTCATATCCCACAAGACGTGCAAGACTGTGGAGATGCAACTACTACATACTACTAGTGTCGTGATCTAGCTCAGTCGTCTCCGTCTCTGTAGTAGTCCTCATAGAGATTACCCGCATAGCCTAGAAGTGGAACATGCGGATCCGAAAACTCACGGTCATGTCGGGCCTGTGGACCATATGGACTCGGATGAGGCCTCGGCCCCATGAAAGGTGGCAGTCGGCACCCATGTGGAGGCGTGATACCTCCAACATCTGGATAATCCATATGAGATGGCAGACGTGTGTGGACGGGGTACAAATCCCGCATATCCAGGTAACCGGTCTGCACGGCAGGTGCGAGCCATGTCAGGGTAGCCCAGTGGTCCGCGCGGGTGTTGTACAGCTCCATGCGTAAGGCACGGTTCCCTCGGTCTCTCTCCTCCAACATCTCAGTGGTGGTGCAAAGACGTGGCTCCTCATGAGAAGCATCGACATAAAGCCCAGTGTAATAGCCCTCCTGGCCAGTGTGTGTTGCCGACAGATAGCGGAACTCGGTATCCTGAAGTGATGTATACCCGGCTCGAATGATGGAGATCATAGAGTAGGCAGCATCCTGCACGGACATCTCCACGGTAATACCAAGCCCGTAGGACCAGTGCAAAGGCTCGCTAGCTCCGGGATAAGAAGGGAAGATCCTCGCGGTGCAGATATACTGACTCTGATTAAAGTCACTGCTCTTCGACGGTATATTCCGGATACCATCTATAGCCTGTCTCAGTCATCACTCGGACTAACATGGCCATGTGCCCGGGCACGTCAATGCACCAGGTCAGTCGTACCACCTAGTGAGTAGTGCGATAAGACATCTGAAACACCAAATAATGCAAAGGCATTAGAATTTCTAGCAGAAATTAGACGGCATAACGGCTGTAAATGCTCAAAAAGGATTTTGAGACTCTTTGCAAAAGATTGCATAGACACTCAACAACATCATATCAAGATTCTGGGTCCAACTAACAACATACTGAAGTAGTAGAACTAAACTGGAGATTGTAACCAACAATCCTATAAGTTACTACGGATTAGTAACACGTGAACCTGATAGAGAGAAGAGATCCTAGTCCTTAACACCCGTGGAAAGAATGGACTGACTTAGATCAGAATGCCATGAGGTAAAGGAGTAAAAAGAGCCTTACGTTCCATCCCACAATCAATTCCCCTACATATAACTAAAGCATTTCTAGACTCGACATCAACCAGTTTGGTTTGAACAACCTACAGGAAGTCCGGCTCTAATGCAAACGCTCTCAGGACCCCGATCCTATGCCACACCGATCTAGCATGTAACACCTCATATCACTTTGCGGCCTCACGCACAGTATTCCCACGGGTGTCGCCTTACCAGATCTGAGACCGTTTGTGCCTTTTGGCTCACGTATATGATAGTGTCGCTAGCATCCATATGACAAAGAACTCGAGATGACATGGCTAGTCGTGAACCCAAAGTGGCACTAACTTACAGGGACATGCATACATGACCTAGCAACGAACGTGTCGATCAACAGCGGATGAATCCCAAGTCGTAGCAAGCTACAAGGACTTAAGGGATTCCCGTGTGACATTTCCCCGAAGGGACAGACACAGGAACGAAGAAGAACACATGCCAGCCAGCCTAAGTGTTCCGGAGCAGTAGCAAGCTACCATGTCTCAGTGGAAGCACTAGGAGACATTTCCCGTTAAGAGAGGCTACCAAGGATAAACTACTAGATAGTTAGATCCCACACATACCAAGCATTTCAAACATACACACAATATGCTCGATATGTGCAAATACAACATGGCATCACAACAAAACTCTACAACTCAAGTACATTATTTAAAAGGCTCCAGAGAGCCATACATATCATTAACCCAGATAGGGGTCACACGACCCATCATTGAATTCATACAAGCATACAAGCCATAAGCGGAAGCAACATGTCTGGGTATAGACATCTAGAAAGTAAAAAGGCTTGAGGAAGCCTATCTATCCTACAAGGGTCCACAATGTGCTCAGGATCACCACCTGGGCCTCATGCTACTCGTCGACATCAAGGTCTAGGTAAAACCCATCGGAAGGGGCGGCAATATCTTCTGCAATTGTAATTAAGCGAACATGAGTACAATACTCAGCAAGACTTACATCAGATCCTACATACATGCACATTATCAATAAAATGGATGGTGGGGTTATTGCAGCAAGCCAGCTTTGACTCTTGGCTAGACTACCTTACGAGACTCCAACTTGTAATTGTTTTGTGCACTCGAGTCCACTACACACCACAACAATACACTACCGAGGATCCACTCCCGTCATCCTACGCAAGGCCATCCACGACACTCACACTTATCTTGAGGCTTTTAATAGTTTCCAGTTACTCATCTATGAACTGTATAGGCAACCAAGTAGTCGTTTACCGCGGACGTGGCTATTCGAATAGATGATGAACCCTGCAGGGGTGTACTTATTCATACATGTTTCTGATACGTCTCCAACGTATCTATAATTTTTTATTGTTCCAAGCTATTATATTACCCGTTTTGGATGTTTATGGGTTTACTTTACACTTTTATATCATTTTTGGGACTAACCTACTAACCGGAGGCCTAGCCCGAATTGCTGTTTTTTTGCCTATTTCGGTGCTTCAAAGAAAAGGAATATCAACGGAGTCCAAACGGGATGAAACCTTCGGGAGCAATATTTTTGGAACAAATGCAAACTTGGAGACTTGGAGTGGACGTCAAGCAACAACCGAGGCGGCCACGAGGGTGCCCGGCGCGCCCCCTGGGGGTGGGCGCGCCCCCACCCTCGTGGGCCCCTTGAGCATCCACCGACCTACTTCTTCCTCCTATATATATATCCACGTACCCCAAAAACATCCAGGAGCACCACGAAAACCTAATTCCACCGCCGCAACCTTCTGTATCCGTGAGATCCCATCTTGGAGCCTTCGCCGGTGCTCCGCTAGAGGGAATCGACCACGGAGGGCCTCTACATCATCTCCAAGGCCTCTCCTATGAGTTGTGAGTATTTTACCACAGACCTGCGGGTCCATAGTTATTAGCTAGATGGCTTCTTCTCTCTCTTTGAATCTCAATACAAAGTTCTCCTCGATCTTCTTGGAGATCTATTCGATATAACTCTTTTTGCGGTGTGTTTGTCGAGATCCGATGAATTGTGGGTTTATGATCAAGTTTATCTATGAGAAATATTTGAATCTCCTCTGAATTCTTTTATGTGTGATTAAGTTATCTTTGCAAGTCTCTTCGAATTGTCAGTTTGGTTTGGCCTACTAAGTTGATCTTTCTTGCAATGGGAGAAGTACTTAGCTTTGGGTTCAATCTTGTGGTGTCCTTTCCCAGTGACAGCAGGGGCAGCAAGGCACATACTGTATTGTTGCCATCGAGGATAGAAATATGGGTTTTATATCATATTGCATGAGTTTATCCCTCTACATCATGTCATCTTTCTTAATGCGTTACTCTGTTCTTTATGAACTTAATACTCTAGATGCAGGCAGGAGTCGGTCGATGTGTGGAGTAATAGTAGTAGATGTAGAATCATTTCGATCTACTTGTCACGGACGTGATGCCTATATACATGATCATGCCTAGATAATCTCATAACTATGCGCTTTTCTATCAATTTCTTGACAGTAATTTGTTCACCCACCGTAATACTTATGCTATCTTGAGAGAAGCCACTAGTGAAACCTATGCCCCCCTGGTCTATCTTTTATCATATAAGTTTTCATCTACTTTTATTTGCATCTTTTACTTTCCAATCTATATCATAAAAATACCAAAAATATTTATCTTATCATATTATCTCTATCAGATCTCACTTTCGCAAGTGGCCGTGAAGGGATTGACAACCCCTTTATTGCATTGGTTGCGAGGTTCTTGTCTGTTTGTGTAGGTGCATGGGACTTTTGAGGAGCCTCCTACTAGATTGATACCTTGTTTCTCAAAAACTGAGGGAAATACTTACGCTACTTTGCTGCATCACCCTTTCCTCTTCAAGGAAAACCAACGCAAGCTCAAGACATAGCAAGAAGGATTTCTGGCGCCGTTGCCGGGGAGGTCTTCGCTCAAGTCAAGACATACCAAGACAAGACATACCAAGTCATTACATTATTTGCCATTTGCCTCTCGTTTTCCTCTCCCCCACTTCACCCTTGTTGTTTTCTTCGCCATTCTTCCGTTTGATCTTATGTTTGCTTGTGTATCCATGTGCCTTCTATGTGCTTGCATCTTTGCTTGCTAAATCTATTGATATGGATCCACTTAAAGTGTTCTACTTGGATCATCTTCGATCCTTATGCGCTCGTGCTGAAATCCCAACTAGCTTAGTTGATGGGAAATCTTTAAATGAGCATGCTCATTTTGTGCGTCATCGTGTGTCTCAAAAAGGGGTACTCTTATGGGATCAAATAAACCGTTTGTTGTGTTATGCTTGGAATCTTTGTGAAATTTGTGATTTTACTTGTTTCTCTAAGAAACCTAAAAAACACCTTCCCTACCTATGTGATTTTAATGATAATGAAATCTTATCTTCTTAGGCAAAGGGTGTTTATAGTTACTATGATATCGAACAAATTGAAGAATTTGTTGCTTTTAAGGGTGCTTATGAAGTTGCTTCTTTGATTGAAAAGTATGATATTTGATGACCTACAAGTGTAGGGGATCTATCGTAGTCCTTTCGATAAGTAAGAGTGTCGAACCCAACGAGGAGCAGAAGGAAATGATAAGCGGTTTTCAGTAAGGTTTTCTCTGCAAGCACTGAAATTGTAGGTGATAGATAGTTTTGTGATAAGATAAATAGTAACGAGTAACAAGTAAATAAAGTAAATAAAGTGCAGCAAGGTGGCCCAATCCTTTATGTAGCAAAGGATAAGCCTGGACAATTTCTAATAATGAGAAAGGAGCTCCCGAGGGCACATGGGAATTATCGTCAAGCTAGTTTTCATCACGTTCATATGATTCGCGTTCGGTACTTTGATAATTTGATATGTGCGTGGACCGGTGCTTGGGCACTGCCCTTACTTGGAAAAGTATCCCACTTATGATTAACCCCTATTGAAAGCGTCCGCAACTACAAAAGAAGTATTAAGGTAAACCTAACCACATCATTAAACATATGGATCCAAATCAACCCCTAACGAAGCAACGCATAAACTAGGGTTTAAGCTTCTGTCACTCTAGCAACCCATCATCTACTTATTACTTCCCAATGCCTTCCTCTAGGCCCAAATAATGGTGAAGTGTCATGTAGTCGATGTTCACATAACACCACTAGAGGAAAAGACAACATACATCTCATCAAAATATCGAACGAATACCAAATTCACATGACTACTAACAACAAGACTTCACCCATGCCCCCAGGAACAAACGTAACTACTCACAAAGCATATTCATGTTCACAATCAGAGGGGTAATACTATGCATTAAGGATCTGAACATATGATCTTCCACCAAGTAAACCAATTAGCATCAACTACAAAGAGTAATCAACACTACTAGCAACCCACAGGTACCAATTTGTAGTTTTGATACAAGATTGCATACAAGAGATGAACTAGGGTTTTGAGAGGAGATGGTGCTGGTGAAGATGTTGATGGAGATTGACCCCCTCCTGATGAGAGGATCGTTGGTGATGACATTGGTGATGATTTCCCCCTCCCGGAGGGAAGTGTCCCCGGCAGAACAGCTTCGCCGGAGCGCTAGATTGGTTCCGCCAAGGTTCCGCCTCGTGGCGGTGGAGTTTCGTCCCGTAAGCTTGCCCACAATTTTTTCCGGGGTAAAAGCTCTCATATAGCAGAAGATGGACACCGGAGGCCCACCAGGGGGCCCAGGAGACAGGGGGCGCGCCCAGTAGGGGGGCGCCCCCCACTCTCCTGGCCAAGGTGTGGACCCCCTGATGTATTTCTTTCGCTCAATAATTCTTATTAATTCCAAAAACATGTTTCGTGGAGTTTCAGGATTTTTGGAGCAGTGCAGAATAGGTTTCCAATGTTTGCTCCTTTTCCAGCCAGAATTCCAGCTGCCGGCATTCCCCCTCTTCATGGTAAACCTTGTAAAATAAGAGAGAATAGCCATAAGTATTGAGATATAATGTGTAATAACAGCCCATAATGCAATAAATATTGATATAAAAGCATGATGCAAAATGGACGTATCAACTTTTCCAAGCTTAGACCTTGCTTGTCCTCAAGCGGAAGCCGAAATCAAAAAATATGTCCACATGTTTAGAGATAGAGGTGTCGATAAAAATAAAATACGGACATGAGGGCATCATGATCATTCTTATAACAGCAACATATATAGATTTTATCATATGATTTCCTATGCTCAAGTGACAATCAATTCACAATGTCAAGTATGGTTCAAAAACTTCATTGGGAACTAACAAACTATAATCTCAGTCATTGAAGAAATTGCAATTTATCATAGCATCAGAAAGAGTCAACAATAGAGCTTTTTAGCAAGTTCACATACTCAACTATCTTGTAGTCTTCTATAATTGCTAACACTCACTCAATACTTGTGGTTATGGAGTTTCAGACGGACACTGAGAAAGATAGGGGCTTATTGTGTTGCCTCCCAACATATTCACCTTTAGGTGATGTCAACAATAATAGCCCATGCTAACTTACATCCAATTGGATATATATATCATGATGTTTCAAACACGAGGAGCTTGCCAAAGGATAAAATGAAAAAGGGAAAGGTGAGGATCACCTTGACTCAAGCATAAAGTAAAAACATAAAGTAAAAGATAGGCCCTTCGCAGAGGGAAGTAGAGGTTGTCATGTGCATTTAGGGTTGGATGCACGAAATCTTAATGCAAAAGAACGTCACTTATATTGCTCCTTGTATGTGGACCTTTATTATGCAGTCCATCGCTTTTATTACTTCCACAACAAGATCGTACAAAGCTTATTTTCTCTGCACTAATAAGTCATACATATTTAGATAGCAATTTTTATTGCTTGCAACATGACAACTTACTTGAAGGATCTTACTCAATCCATAGGTAGGTATGGTGGACTCTCATGGCAAAACTAGATTTAAGGAAATTTGGAAGCACAAGTAGTATCTCTACTTGGTGCAAGAAATTTGGCTAGCATGAGGGGGAAAGGCAAGCTCAGCATGTTTGGAAGGTCAATGATGATATACTTTAACTGAGATGTGCGAAAACATAAACCATTACGTTGTCTTCCTTGTCCAACGTCAACTCTTTTAGCATGTCATACTTAATGAGTGCTCCCAATTATAAAAGGTGTCCAAGATAATATATTTATATGTGAACCCCTCTTTCCTTATCACTTCCTATTAATTGCAACGATGACCAAAACTACGTTTATCAACTCTCAACTACTTTTATGCCTCATACTTTCTATGTGTGAAGTCATCACTAATCATAAGATCAATATGAAATCTCTCATTCTTTCTACTTTCTCAAGATCATAGCAACATAGCAAAGCCCTTGACTCAACACTAATCTTTTTTATAGATAGCTCACGGACTCGATTAGAAAAAGATATCACAAAGAGAAACTCAAAACTACTTGATATCGAAACTTCAATCTACTAGATCAAGATACTACTAAAAGGATCGAACTAAATAAAACGGTAAAGATAGGAGTGTGATGGTGATACGATACCGGGGCACATCCCCCAAGCTTGGCAGTTGCCAAGGGGAGTGCCCATACCCATGTGATTATGTCCTCGGAGGTGATGGAGGTGGTGATGATGACGGTGGGTAATCGCACATTGAGCGTAAAAGCTCCTCCAACTTGCGGATAATGCCCTTGAGTCCGGCGATATGACCCTTCAACAGAATATTCTCCAGTGTGAGATACTTGTTCTGTATGTGAGCTAACTCAATCATCTTGAAAGCTTCAATCTCTGTTGGAGTAAAGAGGTTAGGTAAAGGTTGAGGGATGTCTTCTTCTTTCACCGCCGGGGCATGAACCTCCATGGCCTTCTTAATCCCTTCATCCTTGTTGATCTCTTCTGGTTCTTCTCTTTTCAGCTCTATCTTCAATAGCCAAGCATCCTTGTCTTCGTTGTTGGAGGAGGGCGACGTCATGGTGCTCTTGATCTGCAACAGAAACAGCTCGAAACGAAAAAAGAGGATATTTGCGTGATACGGTGGTCAAAACCTTCGGGAGTATATATAATGAATTTTTACCGACCAAAATACGTAACATGCAAGAAAACGGAGTCCGGGAGGCACACGAGGTGCCCACGAGACAGGGGGGCACGCCCAGTAAGGGTGGGCGCGCCCTCCACTCTCGTGGGGGCCTCGTGTCCCTTTCGGACTACTTTCTTCCAAAAATTCTTAAATATTCCAAAACTGATAAAAATTGCCATTGGAGTCGTTTTGGAGTCGATTTACTTACCGTACCACATACCTATTCCTTTTCGGAGTCTGGAACATTCTGGAAAGTGTCCCTTATGTATTCCTCCGGGGTTACGGTTTCAATAATATTAGTTTCAACATTGATAGGGTTACCTGAAATATAATGCTTAATTCTTTGACTTTTTACCACCCTTGGACTTGTGCCTTCGAAGTTGTTCATTTTTATGGCACCAGAATGATAGACCTCCTCGATAACGTAGGGGCCTTCCCATTTAGAGAGAAGTTTTCTTGCAAAAAATCTTAAATGAGAGTTGGATAATAACACATAATCTCCTACGTTAAACTCACGCTTTTGTATCCTTTTGTCATGCCAGCATTTGACTTTTTCTTTTAATAGCTTGGCATTCTCATAGGCTTGGATTCTCCATTCATCAAGTGATCTAATATCAAACAACCTCTTCTCACCGGCAAGTTTGAAGTCATAGTTGAGCTCTTTAATAGCCCAATATGCTTTTCCATAAACCTTCTTATATGGAGACATACCCATAGGATTTTTGTATGCAGTTCTATAGGCCCATAATGCATCATCAAGTTTTTTGGACCAATTCTTCCTAGATCTATTCACAGTCTTTTGCAAAATTAGTTTGAGCTCTCTATTGCTCAACTCTAATTGACCACTAGACTGCGGATGATAAGGAGATGCGATTCTATGATTAACATCATACTTAGCAAGCATCTTACGGAAAGCACCATGAATAAAATGTGAACCACCATCAGTCATAAGATATCTAGGGACTCCAAACCTCAGAAAAATAACTTCTTTAAGCATTTTAATAGAAGTGTTATGATCAACACTACTAGTTGGAATAGCTTCTACCCACTTAGTAACATAATCAACAACAACTAAAATATGTGTGTAACCATTAGAGGCAGGAAAAGGTCCATATAATCAAAGCCCCAAACATCAAACGGTTCAATAACTAGAGAATAATTCATAGGCATTTCTTGACGTCTACTAATGTTACCTATTCTTTGACATTCATCACAAGATAAGACAAACTTACGAGCATCTTTGAAGAGAGTAGGCCAATAAAAACCAAATTGTAATACCTTATCTCCAGCGTGGTGTCCTCCATAAGATTCAGAGAGACACTTGCGTAGGATCTGTTCCTGTTCATGCTCAGACACATAACGTCTAATAACACCATCTACTCCTTCTTTATAAAGGTGTGGGTCATCCCAGAAGTAATGTCTTAAATCATAAAAGAACCTTTTTCTTTTGCTGGTATGTGAAACTAGGCGGTATAAATTTAGCAATTATGTAATTAGCATAATCAGCATACCATGGAGCAGTACGAGAAGCATTAAGGACCGCTAATTGTTCACCAAGAAAGCTATCATCAATAGGTAGTGGGTCAACAAGAACATTCTCTAACCTAGACAAGTTGTCTGCAACGGGGTTCTCAGCTCCCTTTCTATCAATAATATGTAAATCAAATTCTTGAAGCAAGAGAACCCATCAAATGAGTCTAGGCTTAGCATCTTTCTTTTCCATAAGATATTTAATAGCAGCATGATCAGTGTGAATAGTAACTTTGGAATCAACAATATAAGGTCTAAACTTATCACATGCAAACACAACGACTAAGAATTGTTTTTCAGTAGTAGCATAATTTCTCTAGGCAGTATCAAGAGTCTTACTATCATACTAGATAACATTCAATTTCTTATCAACTCTTTGCCCTAGAACAACACCTACAACATAATCACTAGCATCGCACATAATTTCAAAAGGTAAATTCCAATCAGGTGGCTGAACAATAGGTGCAGTGATCAAAGCTTTCTTAAGTATTTCAAATGCTTATACACAATCATCATCAAAGACAAAAGGAATATCTTTTTGCAATAAATTAGTCAGAGGCCTAGAGATTTTAGAAAAGTCGTTAATGAACCTCCTATAAAAACCGGCATGACCAAGGAAACTTCTTATACCTTTTATGTCCTTGGGACATGGCATCTTTTCAATAGCATCAACTTTGGCTTTATCAACTTCAATACCTCTCTCAGAAATCTTATGTCCCAAGAAAATGCCTTCATTAACCATAAAAGTGACACTTTTCCCAATTCAGGACGAGACTAGTGTCTTCGCATCTCTGCAAAACTCGATCAAGGTTGCTCAAACAATCATCAAAAGAGGATCCATAAACGGAGAAATCATCCATGAATACCTCACAAATCTTTTTACAAAAACCAGAGAATATAGCCATCATGCATCTTTGAAAGGTAGCAGGTGCATTACATAAACCAAAAGGCATATGTCTATAAGCAAAAGTACCAAAAGGGCAAGTAAAAGTAGTTTTAGATTGATCCTTCACTGACACAGTTATTTGAGAGAAACTAGAATAACCATCTAGAAAGCAGAAATGTGTGTGTTTGGATAGTCTTTCTAGCATTTGATCAATAAAAGGTAAAGGGTAATGATCTTTCTTAGTAGCTTTATTTAACTTACGGAAATCAATTACCATCCTATAACCTATAATAATTCTTTGCGGGATCAATTCATCTTTATCATTAGGAACAACGGTAATACCTCCCTTTTTAGGAACACAATGGACATGGCTTACCCATTCACTATCAGCAACTTTGAGGTGGTTTTGTACCCTACAATAATCTCTTGTCTCTTCTCCGCTATTAGTGATTTTAGAGTGACTCTTTATTGCATGTTAAGGGATAGTTATATGATCCAGTTATGTTATTATTGTTGAGAGAACTTGCACTAGTGAAAGTATGAACCCTAAGCCTTGTTTCCTAGCATTGCAATACCGTTTGTGCTCACTTTTATCGCTTGCTACCTTGCTGTTTTTATATTTCCAGATTACAAAAGCCTATATCTATCATCCATATTGCACTTGTATCACCATCTCTTCGCCGAACTAGTGCACCTATAAAATTTACCACTGTATTGGGTGTGTTGGGGACATAAGAGACTCTTTGTTATTTGGTTGCAGGGTTGTTTGAGAGAGACCATCTTCATCCTATGCCTCCCACAGATTGATAAACCTTAGGTCATCCACTTGAGGGAAATTTTCTACTGTCCTACAAACCTCTGCACTTGGACGCCCAACAACGTCTACAATAAGAGGGTTGTGTTATAGACATCAAGTAATAGTAGTAGATGCACGCAGGAGTCGGTCTACTAATCTTGGACGTGATGCCTATATAATGATCATTGCCTAGATATCGTTATGATTAGTGGAAGTTCTATCAATTGCCCAACAGTAATTGTTTTCCCACCGTTTGCTATTTTTCTTGAGAGAAGCCACTAGTGAAACCTACGGCCCCTGAGTCTCTTTTCATCATATTTTCCTTTGCGATCTATTTCCCTTTGCATTTACTTTCAAATCTATTAAACCAAAAATACAAAAATACCTTGCTGCAATTTATTTGTTCCGTGATCCATTTATCCTATCTACCACTTTTTACCTCACGTTATTTGCCAACTTGAGGCGCCGTACCCGAGAGGGATTGACAACCCCTTTAACAAGTCGGGTTGCGAGTATTTGTTATTTGTGTGCAGGTGCTGTTTACGTGGTGTGAGGAGGTTCTCCTACTGGTTCGATAACCTTGGTCTCATCACTGAGGAAAATACCTACCGTCGCTATACTGCATCATCCCTTCCTCTTTGGGGAAATACCGACATAGTTCTAGCAGACATCAGGCCCTATGCGCCCCAGCCGCACCCCATCAGCCACCTCCTCTATCGCCGCATCAATAGCGGCTACCCCCACCGCCGTCGCCCTCGGCTCCGACCATGGCACCGGTCATCTCGTACCAGTATGGTATGCCCTACGACGGGAATGCGACGACCTCGTTCTCATTAGCACCGCCGCTGTCCTAGGGCGTCCCCATCCAACAAATCAAGTTCCCGTCGTTGCTGTCACCGCTTCTGACTTGGATCGCTACCCGTCACGTGTCGGCGGTGGTGAGGCTGCATGCTGCTGTGCACGGCCTACTAGCGCGTCAGTGTGTGCAGGAGATGCGTGGTCTGCAGCTGCAGCTCCTCCAATTTGCGCTTCACTGGCAAAGGACCTCGATCTCGTCCGCTGCGTCGGGGATCTTGGGCATGCGGTTTCCCCCACGGGCGGCGGGCATGCTGTTTTCCCGCGGGCATCGACCTCAACGTCTCCGACATCGGCGGTTGGGGAGGCGCACCTCTCCTCCTCATTATCCATCGAAGGCCCTCCACTCTTCTTTGTGCGGTGCAGACCAACAGTCGTCCGGTGGGGAGAAAGCATGGTGTCACCGACGGGAGCGCACCGCGTAGCACCACTGCATTCCGCCGCTGGCCGCTGCGAGGGTGCCTCTATTGGTCGCTCTTGCGACCACTTCCAGGTGACCATACACATGCACTCCTTTTGTCCAGATGGTGTCCATGGGATCCAGGTGGCTATACACGTGCACGTCTGACGTGCAGATGGTGTCCACTTTATGTTCAGGGGTCCAAAATAAAGCGTCCCAGTCCATTTCAGGTTGAGAGTAATAAAACAAGCCGAGATGTAAAAGGCTTTGCGTCGAGTGATGATTATCCGTTGCTTAGGTTGCAGCTCGAGGACAAGCTGCATGTCCAGGTGGGGTGTAGTGTTAGAGTACGTAATGGTGTAATGGGTCCGGGCTAGCGGTATAGCCTGTTAGTCTTAGGGTTAATTAGAGATAAGGGTCGCTTGCTTGGGAGTCAAGTAAACCTCTCTATATAAGGAGAGGGGGTATATCAATCTAATCAAGCAAGAAGCAATCATATTTGCTCGGCTTCCTTAGGGAGCCGGGAGACCTAACCCTAGCCGCCACCCTGCTCTCTCTCTCTCTCTCTCTCTCTCTCTCTCTCTCTCTCTCTCTCTCTTGCGCGCGTGCGCGCGCGTGCGCGTGCAAACAACGACGGCACCCCAACATCGACAACCATGCTGAAAGTGCAATGATACATCTCCAATGTATCTATAATTTTTGATTGTTCCATGTTGTTATATTATCATTCTTGGATGTTTTACAATCATTTTATAGTCATTTTATATCATTTTTTGGTACTAACCTATTGCCATAGTGCCAAGTGCCAGTTGTTGTTTTCTACATGTTTTTTACATTGCAGGAAATCAATATCAGACGGAGTCCAAATGCCACGCCACTTTACGATGATTTTTTATGGACCAGAAGGAAGAAGTTGGGCCCTGGTTGCACCTGGGGGGAGTCCCGAGGAGGGGACAACCCACCAGGGCGCGCCAGGAGGCCCAGGCGCGCCCTGGTGGGTTGTGCCCACCTCGGGTGCCCCCCAGACCACCTCTTTGCTCTATAAATACCCCAATATTCCAGAAACCCTAGGGGAGTCGATGAAATATTCACCCAGCCACTACAGAGTCCAGAACCACCATCTAGACACCATCACAAAGGGGTTCACCACTTCCATTGGTGCCTCTCCGATGATGCGTGAGTAGTTCTTTGTAGATCTACGGGTCCGTAGTTAGTATCTAGATGGCTTCCTCTCTCTCTCTCTCTCTCTTGATTATGAATACAATGGTCTCTTGGAGATCCATATGATGTAAGTCTTTTGGCGGTGTGTTTGTTGGGATCCGATGAACTTTTTGTTTATGATCAGATCTATGTTTTTATCCATGAAACTTATTTGAGTCTTCTTTGATCTCTTATATGCATGATTGCTTATAGCCTCGTATTACTCCAATATTTGGGTTTTGTTTGGCCAACTTGATCTATTTATCTTGTAATGGGAAGAGGTGCTTTGTAGTGGGTTCGATCTTGTGGTGCTTGATCCCAATGACAGAAAGGGAACCGACACGTATGTATCATTGCTACTAAGGATAAAAAGATGGCATCCATATCTGCCGCAATAGCTAAATGGATCTTGTCTACATCATGTCATCGTTCTTATTGCATTACTCCGTTTTCTCATGAACTTAATACACTAGATGCATGATGGATAGCGGTCGATGTGTGGAGTAATAGTAGTAGATGTAGGAAGGAGTCGGTCTACTAATCTTGGACGTGATGCCTATATAATGATCATTGCCTGGATATCATCATGATTATTTGAAGTTCTATCAATTTCCCAACAGTAATTGTTTTCCCACCGTTTGCTATTTTTCTTGAGAGAAACCACTGGTGAAACCTACGTCCCCTGGGATTCTTTTCATCATATTTGCCTTTGCGATGTATTTTCTCTAGCATTTATTTTCAGATCTATTAAACCAAAAATACAAAAATACCTTGCTGCAATTTATTTGTTCCGTGATCTATTTATCCTATCTACCACTTTTTACCTCATGTTATTTGCCTACTTGAGGCGCCATACCCGAAAGGGATTGACAACCCCTTTAACACGTCGGGTTACGAGTATTTGTTATTTGTGCTGCAGGTGCTGTTTACGCGGTGTTAGGAGGTTCTCCTACTGGTTTGATGACCTTGGTCTCATCATTGAGGGAAATACCTACCGTCGCTATACTGCATCATCCCTTCCTCTTTGGGGAAATACCGACGTAGTTCTAGCAGACATCAAAAGGAATTTCTGGCACCATTGCCGGGGAGGATCTTCAACATAACCAGGTTCCTAATTATAAATCTCATCTCCTTGCAATTTACATTATTTGCCACTTGCCTCTTGTTTTCCTCTCCCCCACTTCACAATAATTTTCCGTTTTATTCGCCCTCTTTTCCGTTCGCCGTTTTCTTGTCGGATCTGTTTTTGAGTGCAATCTTGATGTGTGGTCATCATGACTCAAGACAACACCAAACTATGTGACTTCTCAAATACCAACAACAATGATTTTATTGGCACTCCTCTTGCTCCTCCCGCCACTAGTGCGGAGACTTGTGATATTAATACTGCTTTGCTGAATCTAGTTATAAAGACCAATTTTTTAGTACTCCTAATGAGGATGTCGCGTCCCATCTTAATACCTTCGCGGAATTATGCGATATGCAAAAGAAAAAAGATGTGGACAATGATGTGGTCAAGACGAAATTATTTACGTTTTCTTGCAGGATTCTGCAAAAATTTGGTTCTCTTCTTTGCCTCGCAATAGTATTGATTCTTGGAATAAGTGCAAAGATGCTTTCATCACTAAGTATTTTCCTCCCGTAAAAATTATTTCCCTTAGAACCCAGATCATGAATTTCAAGCAACTTGAACATGAGCATGTTGCACAATCTTGGGAAAGGATGAAAATGATGCTAAGGAATTGCCCAACTCATGGATTACATCTTTGGATGATCATACAAATTTTTTATGCTGGGTTGAATTTTGTTTCTCGTAATCTTTTAGATTCCGCCATGGGTGGTACTTTTATGCAAATTACCTTGGGTGAAGCCACCAAATTTCTTGATAATATTATGACAAATTATTCACGATGGCATACCAAAAGGGCTCCTACTAGTAAAAAAGTTAATTTGGTTGAAGAAATTTCTTCTTTGAGTGAAAAAGTTGATGCTCTTATGAAATTGGTTGCTAGTAAAAGTGCTCCCGTTGATTTTAATGATATGCCTTTGTCTACTTTGATTGAGCAAAATAGTGATGCCATAGATGTGAATTTTATTTCTCGCAATAATTTCAACAACAATGCTTATAGAGGTAATTTTAATCCTAGGCCTTTTCCTAGTAATTCCTCTAATAATTATGGTAATTCCTATGGAAATCAATGTTACAATAATAATAGGAATACCCCTGATTTTGATAATACTATTAAAGAATTTATCAACGCACAAAAGGTTTTCAACACTTCTATAGAAGAAAAGTTGAATAAGATTGATGATTTGTCTTGAAGTGTTGATAGAATTGCTCATGATGCTGGAAAATCTCAAGATGAAATTTTTTGTGCCTAAAGTAGATGAATAAATTAAAGCTCTTTATGTTTCTATGTATTAAAGTAAGAAAAGAACCGCTATGCTTAGAGCTAAACGAGAATTTTTAGAAAAAGCGCTTTCTAGTGATTTCTTTCGCAAAAGTGATGAAGATCTTAAAATGATTGGTGTTTCTTCTATTGATTATTTGTTTAGTAAATTTAAGATTGATGGAAAAGGTACTGGAGAAGAGTCAACTTTAGGTAGAAGGCGTCCCAATATTTTGGAGGGTGAAAATCTTGTTGAAAATTTTGATAAAAGTGGGTTTGAAGAGGTCAAGACTTTAAATAGTGATGGGCCCACTATTTTGGATTACAAAGACTTTAATTATGATAGTTGCTCTTTGATTGATTGTATTTCTTTGTTGCAATCCATGACAAATTTACCCCATGCCTATGAACAAAATAAAGCTTTTACTAAACATATTGTTGATGACATGATGAAAGCTTTTGAAGAAAAATTGGAATTAGAAGTTTCAATTCCTAGAGAATTGCATGATAAATGGGAACCTCATATCAAAGTCAAGATAATAAATTATGAGTGTTATGCTTTATGTGACTTGGGTGCTAGTGTTTCTACAATTCCGAAATCTTTATGTGATGTGCGTGGTCTTACCGATATTGAAGAATGCTCTTTAAATTTGCACTTAGCAGATTCTACTATTAAAAAACCTATGGGAAGGATTAATGATGTCCTTATTCTTGCAAATAGGAATTATGTGCCCATAGGTTTTATTGTTCTTGATATTGATTGCAATCCGTCTTGTCCAATTATTCTTGGTAGACCGTTTTTGCGTACTATTGGTGCCGTGATTGATATGAAAGAAGGCAATATTAAATTTCAGTTTCCACTAAGGAAGGGAATGGAAGACTTCCCTTGAACAAGAATTAGGCCACCATATGAATCGACCATCAGGGCATCTTATGGATCTAGAACCAAAGATGACAAAACTTAGATCCTACGCGTTATGCCTAGCTAGGGGCGTAAAACGATAGCGCTTGTTGGGAGGCAATCCAATGAATAAAATTTATTTTTGCCTTTTGATTTCTTTTCATGTGTGTTAGCACAATTATGCTACTATTATGATTTTTTTTTGTGTTTTAATTAGTGTTTGTGCCAAGCAATGCCTATGGGAAGACTTGGGTGAAAGTTTATTTGATCTTGCTGAAATACAGATACTTTTGCGCTCACAAGATTCATTGTCATATTTTACAAAAGAGTGCTTTCAAGTTGATTATTTTTGCATAAGATTAATAGAAAAATTCTTCACTTCCACCAACTTATTTCATAATTTTTGGAGTTACATAAGTATTCTAATTTTTCAGATTGCTACAGACTATTCTGTTTTTGACAGATTCTGTTTTCTTTGCGTTGTGTGCTTGTTTTGATGATTCTATGGTTTTCTTTAATGAGTTTTTGTCATAGAAAAGTTGGAATACAGTAGATATAATGCAAAAACAAAATAAGAATAGGTTTACTATAGTATTTAAAGTACTGGTTTGGTTTCTTATACTAACGGATCTCACGAAGGTTTTGTTTGAGTTTTGTGTGATTGAAGTTTTCAAGTTTTGGGTTATCTTACGATGGATGAAAGAACAAGGATAAGCAAAAGGCTAAGCTTGGGGATGCCCTAGGCACCCCAAGATAATATTCAAAGAAGTAGCAAGCAGCTAAGCTTGGGGATGCCCCTGAGTGGCATCCCCGCTTTCTTCTAACGACCATCGGTATTTTACTTCGAACTATATTTTTATTCGTGACATGATATGAGTTTTACTTGGAGCATCTTGTATGATATGAGTCTTTTCTTGTTTTGCTTTGTGTTTTAAGTGTCAAATCCTTGCTGGACACACCCTTTTTAGAGAGCCAAAAATTATGCTATGATTGCTCCTATGCTTCACTTAAATTTTTAGAGACATGGACTTGCTCTAGTACTTCACTTATATCTTTTTGAGCACGGTGTGCTTAGTAAATTTTGAAGAAATTTTCTGTTGCTTCACTTAGATTAATTTGAGAGAAAGAAAAAATTATGCTCATGATCTTCACTTATATTTGTTTGAGCTTATCAAAAGCAACATATGAAACTAGTCCCAAAGTGATAGATATCCAAGGAGGATGTCGGTGTACTAGAATAGGGGTACCCTAGTACCCCGAACTTGTGCACGGGCAGTTGAAGCACCCCGCGGCAAGGCTTGCCGGGCGAATGCCAAGATCCTCCATGGTTCCCTTGGAGCCATTCAAGAACAAAGTATTTAAGCTCAGGAGACAAGGCCCCGGCAAGAGGAGTTTGCCGGGAAGACCAACCAAGGTACCTCGAGGCCCGGAGAGCGACAAGCTTCCGGACCCGACAAGATAACAACAGCGGCAAGGCGCTTGCCGCGGCAGGCGGCCACTCTGTGCCCGTGCTCCAGCGCATCCACCAACGTGTCGCTCTGGGGGCCTCTCCAGGCGCGCGTGGCGGGAGGCTGTGCAGCCAGTGGTGCGCAGCGGCATGCGAAGCTGACAAGATCGCCATCGTGGCGAACGGTGGCACCCCTAACGGTCCTTTTCTGCACTGTTTGGGCGACTCAGACGGGCCTTTAATGCCCTTGTCCCCTGCCGTCAGGGTTAGGTAGGGTGCACTGTACAAGCAACTGTACCAACCACCTCACTTTTTACGTTTATACCCTCCTCTGCGTTGCCACCTGTCGGTGACCCCTTTAGCGTATAAAAGGAGGCCCATGCGCAACGTAGAGGGGGTTCGAATAGTTCGCTTCGATTCATTGGTAGCCCAGAAAACACTACGCTCTCTCTCTCGAGAGCAAGAACACAAGATAATACAACCAGACAAGTAGCAGTAGGAGTGTTATCTCTCCGAAGAGCTCCGAAGCTGGGTAAACTGCTCGTGTGCCTCGCCTCGATCTGCTCTTCGTGCGATCTCCGCCCCCCGCCGAACCGAAAGGGGCCCGGTCCGCTGGCCCCATAGGTGTCTGAGGATCAGTTTCCCCCGACATCTTTGGCGCGCCAGGTAGGGGGCGTCGAGATTGTGTGAACCTGATCCGGCGTTCACACGAGCTAGATCTTCATTCCCTTCATCAACATGCCACCGAAGAAGAAGACTTCGGCGGCAGCCGCTCCGTCCACGTCACTTCCGCCACCGTTGGAGCAAACGGGTGGTGGAATGGACGCCGGCGGAAGAATGGACGTCGACGAGGAAGCTCATGATGCCGCCAGGTCCAAGAACAAGGCTGCACAAACCTCGGCGATTGTACGTGTTCCACGCCACTCTTAGGAGGCGCAAGATCGACAGCGTCATGGCGCTAGCAGTGCCATACGCATGATAGGCCAAGACCAAGCTGGTTGATCTCGGGGCGCTCAAGACTAGCATGCACGCCAGCGTGCTGGCACGAGCGGGGCACGGTCGCCTGGACGGGATACTGCTCCTTCTAACATAGTTAGAAGTTCGAGCATCTCCCGCTCCTCGCGCCGTCCGCCACTGCCACCCACCACTCCAGCAGAAGCTTTGGCACGAGCTCAACTTCTCCTGGATTACCCTCCAACGTCGGACAAGATCGACGAATGGAGGGCCACCATTCAGAGTCTCATCGGCTACGCCAACGGCGACACTCCACGGCGGCCGAGCGCGTCGCCGCCGCGGCAGGGTTGCCAGATGCAAGCCGGTGGCGATGAAACGGGCGGAGGTGCAACTACCATGCAGTCACTGCCCCGAAGGCCAAGAACGCCGACTCGCCGGATCCACCTCGACAGCGACTCCACTTCATCGTCGGATCCACGAGCTCGTCGCGATCAGCGCCAAGTTCTTCATGATCGACAACAAGAAGACGCTCGAACCCGCATCGAGCGCCAAAGAGAAGCGCGACGTCAATCCGACAAGCGCGCTGGGCCCTCTGTTGACATGCATGCGCCAGGGGAACCAGGCGATCTGCCGTACGCGGTAGGTTGTCCTGCGTTCACTCCTGAGCTGCGGCAAGTCCAGTGGCCCAGCACAAAGAACTTCAAGCCAGACGTACCGGAGAAGTACGACGGCAAAACGCACCCGTCGGAGTTCCTCAACATCTACACCATTGCGGTACAGGCTGCCGGGGGACGAGATGACAAGATCCTTGCCAACTACTTCCCGCTGGTGCTCAAGCCCAACGTCAGATCCTGGCTTATGCACTTGCCGGACAACTCCATATCATCTTGGGCTGATCTGTGCCATCAGTTTGTCGGCGCCTTCACAGGCGGACACAAGCCTCATGGCCAGGAGAGTGATCTTCATCTGCTCGCCCAGAAGGAAGGAGAGCCCCTGCGCAAGTACATTTAGAGATTCAGTAGTGTGCAGCACAACATCCCAGACATCCACCCTGCCGCAGTGATCAGCGTGTTCCATCAGAACGTGCGAAACCGCAGGATGCGGGAGGAAATGGCGATGTGCAAGATCAGGGACGTCAGTGAGTTATATGCACTGGCCGACAAGTGTGCACGTGCTGAGGAAGGGAGGAGACTCCCCGGAGAAAATATAGGAGCGGGAGGATCTGACAGTGAAGATGCTCCCCCGACAAGGAAAAACCGGCGGCGGAACAACAGAAGGAGGAAAGGCAAAGAAGCGCTAGTTGTTGAGTAGTCCGGCAACGGTGGCGGCGCCAAGGAAGCCAAAGCTGGTGACTCTGGCAAGGAGGTTGCCGCGGAGGTGGCGGTCGCCGACAAGTAGGACGGCACCAACAAGCAGTATTGCAAGATTCACCGCACCAAGGGCCATGATCTCCAGAACTGTAGGAAAGTCGAACAGCTTGTTGAGCAACAGAAAGCTGAATACGAGCGGCGCGACAACGAGAAGGCCCAGGAAGGAACTGGTGGATCCAGCAAGAAACGTCCCGGCCGAGGAGGACGCTGCGGCAAGGCCAAGCAGCGGCAAGGAGACAGACCTCCTCGCGGCCGCGACAAGGATGAAGATGACGACGACGATGAAGACATGGATGATGAGGAGACTGATGAGCAGGAGTTCCAGAAAGCCACAGAGGTCCTGTGCGTTGACGGTGGTGCTTCTCTGCATGCCTCGCACCGCCAGCTCAAGCAGTGGGTGTGGGAAGTTAATGCAGCAGAACCACCCATCGAGTCACGCAAGCCTCTGAAATGGTCCGGCACGCCTATCATCTTCGACATTGAGGACCATCCTGATCGCATAACTGCGGTCGGGTGCTTGCCGATGCTGGTTTCACCAACAATCCGCAACCTCAAGGTCACTAAGATGCTAGTTGACGGCGGGTCCGGCTTGAACCTGATCTCCTCCGCGGTGCTTCACAAACTCCAGATCCCTGACAGCGAGCTCGAAGAGACCGGTACATTTCAAGGAATTAACCCGGGAAGGAGCAAGCCAAAGGGAAAGATCACGTTGCCGGTAACATTTGGCAGCGAGCTGAACTTCAGGACTGAGAGGGTCACGTTTGACGTTGCCGACTTTCCGTTACCTTACAATGGAATCCTTGGCCGACCGGCACTCGCCAAGTTCATGGCAGCCTCTCACTATGTGTACAACGTACTGAAAATGCCAGGCCTGATAAGTGTCATCTCTGTCCCTGGCGACAAGAAGGATGCCCTTATCTATACCGACAAGATCTACCGGCAAGCAGCAGCCGCAGCAGAATGCAGGACACTTGCCGCTGAAGCTCCCGGGGGAAAGAAGAAGACCAAGTCCGGCAAGAGCTCTGATGCCCACTCCGGCAAGCGCACCTCTTCGGAGTGCTGCGCTACCGTCGAGGACGCACCATCGAGCTCCACCGGCAAGTGTAAGAAGGCAATGGCAGCTCCACCTGAGACCAAAAAGGTGTCCGCCAAGGAGGACGGCACTGGTGGTACCTTCACCATCAGCGCCACTCTTGACCCCAAATAGGAAAGCGCGCTCGTTGCTTTCCTGCGGGCGAATGTCGACGTGTTTGCGTGGCAACCGTCTGATATCCCCGGTGTTCCCAGGAAAGTTATTGAGCACCACCTTGCCGTCTGTCCTCATGCGCGGCCCGTCAAGCAAAGAGTCAGGAAGCAGGCAATAGAGCGCCAAGAATTCATCGCAGAAGAAATCAAGAAGTTGGAAGCAGCAGGCCTTGTCAGAGGAGTGCTCCATCCCACGTGGTTGGCCAATCCTGTTGTTGTGCGCAAGGCTAACGGGAAATGGAGACTTTGTATTCACTTCACTGATGTTAATAAAGCTTGTCCCAAAGACCCATTTCCCTTGCCGCGTATTGACCAGATTGTTGACTCCACAGCCGGATGTGATTTGCTTTCATTTCTTGATGCATACTCAGGATACCATCAAATCTTCATGGCAGAAGAGGATGAAGAGAAAACCGCATTTATCACCCCGTGTGGCACGTACTGCTTCGTACGGATGCCTTTCGGTTTGAAGAATGCTGGTTCAACATTCGCAAGGGTAGTCCACCATGCTTTTGAGCCGCAAATGCACAGAAATGTGGAAGCTTACATGGATGACATAGTGGTCAAGAGCAAGAACAGGGCGACCCTGATTCAAGATTTAGACGAGACATTTGCAAATCTGCGCAAGATCAACCTCAAGCTTAACCCCGAGAAGTGCGTGTTTGGGGTTCCCTTCGGCAAGCTTCTCAGGTTCTTCGTGTCTCAGCGGGGAATTGAAGCCAATCCCGACAAGATCAAGGCCATTGAGCAGATCGAAGCACCAAAGCGCGTCAAGGATGTACGAAGGCTTGCCGGTTGCGTGGCTGCTCTCAGCAGGTTTATCTCTAGATCTGCTGAGCGCGCCCTGCCATTTTTCAAAATTTTGAAAAAGGCAGGTCCAGTAAAATGGACTCCAGAAGCGGAGGCTGCGCTGCAGGACTTGAAGAGATACCTGTCCTCCACTCCAACGCTTGTCGCACCTAAACCGCAAGAGAAGTTGCTGCTGTATATAGCGGCAACCAATCAAGTGGTTAGTGCTTCGTTAGTGGCGGAGAGGGAGGCGGATGATGAGCCAGCAACCACGGCAGATCCATCCAGCGGCAAGCAGGGGGCTTCGCCGACAAGCTCTGGTCCCGACAAACATGGGTTTGCGCAGGAGCATGATAAGATGCCGAAGAGAATGGTGCAGCGCCCAGTTTACTTTATCAGTTCTCTTCTGTAGGGGGCTAGATCAAGGTACTCTGGTGTGCAGAAGTTGCTTTTCGCCTCCTCATGGCCTCGAGAAAGCTGCGCCATTACTTCCAAGCACATGAGATCACAGTCATCACTCGCTTTCTGCTGAAGAGGATACTGCAAAATCCAGAAGCAACAGGCAGGATTGTCGAGTGGGCGCTGGAATTGTCAAGCTTTGGCCTCAAGTTTGAGAGCACTTCAACTATCCAAAGCAAAGCATTGGCAGAGTTCATAGCAGAGTGGACGCCAACCCCAGATGAAGAAACTCCAGAAACGAGCATCCCCGTCAAAGAGGCAAGCAGAGAGTGGCTGATGTACTTTGATGGTGCCTTCTCGCTGCAAGGCGCCGGTGCAGGCGTGCTGCTTGTCGCACCCACCGGAGAGCACCTCAAGTACGTAGTCCAGATGCACTTTCCCAAAGAACAAGCAACCAACAATACTGCAGAGTATGAAGGATTGCTTGCCGGTCTCAGAATCGCAGCAAACCTTGGGATCAAGAAGCTCATTGTCAGGGGTGACTCACAGCTTGTCGTCCGACAAGTGAACAAGAACTACCAGAGTCCGTTGATGGAAGCATATGTTGATGAAGTGAGGAAGCTAGAAGAGCACTTTGACGGCCTATAAATGGAGCATATCCCAAGAGCTCAGAATGACATTGCTGATGGCCTGTCAAAGTGCGCCGCACTAAAGTTACCTGTGGAACCAGGGATCTTTGTGCTTAAGTTGACTCAACCATCCGTAACACCATCAACTGGACAAAGCAAGAAGAGGAAGTTGGTTTCTGGTGACTACTTTCCGGCAGAGCTCCCCGAAGCTGCCGCCAAGAAAGTCCCCAAGATCAACACCAAGGAGGCTGAGGGGCAGTCTGCTCCGGCAAGCCTTATGGTTTGTTCCGTTGAAGCAGACGCTCCCGACAAGTTTTGCTCCGGCAAGCTTGCCGGGGAACATCAAGCTCCGGCAGGACCACAAGTCCTTGCCGTGGAAGCGGATGTTCCCGCAGCAGCAGATGTGCCTTTAGTCCTTGTTGTCGAGCCACAAGCTCCAGCATGGGCACAGCAGATTGTCCACTTCCTTCAGACAGGAGAACTTCCCGAAGAACAAGAAGAAGTGGAAAGAGTAGCCCGGCAGTCAAGTATGTACCAGTTTGTCGATAGCATACTGTATAGAAGAAGACTCAACGGTGTGAAATTGAAGTGTATTCGCCGGGAAGATGGACAAAAGCTGTTGGCAGAGATACATGGAGGCATATGTGGCCACCACATTGGCGCAAGAGCACTTGCCGGCAAAGCTTTCCGACAAGGTTTCTTTTGGCCGACAGCCCTCCAGGATGCAACTGCACAAGTAACCAAGTGTGAAGCGTGCCAGTTCCACTCCAAACAGATACACCAGCCAGCTCAAGCTCTCTAGACGATCCCTTTATCCTGGCCATTTTCGATCTGGGGACTCGATATCCTCGGCCCCTTCCCCCGAGCTGTCGGGGGCTTTGAGTACTTGTACGTCGCAATCGACAAGTTCACAAAGTGGCCGGAAGTGCAGCCAGTGAGGAAGGTGACAGCACAGTCAGCAGTCAAGTTCTTCAGGTCGATTGTTTGCCGTTTCGGGATCCCTAACAGGATCATCACCGACAACGGCACGCAATTCACGAGCCGCACCTTCATGCAGTACGTCCAAGACCTTGGCGCCAAGGTCTGCTTCGCTTCTGTTGCTCATCCGAGAAGCAACGGTCAAGCAGAGAGGGCAAATGCTGAAGTGCTACGCGGGCTCAAGACCAGAACTTTCGACAGGCTGCACAAGTGCGGAAGGAACTGGATCGAGGAGCTGCCGGTGGTTCTTTGGTCGATCAGAACGACGCCAAATCGAGCCACTGGCCAGACACCTTTCGCTCTAGTCTATGGAGCAGAGGCAGTTCTCCCCACAGAACTCGTATACGGATCACCTCGAGTTCTCTCTTATGATGAGATTGAGCAAGAACAGCTGCGACAAGACGACGCGCTGCTCCTTAAGGAAGATCGTCTTCAGGCTGCTGTACGAGATGCTCGATACCAGCAAGCTTTGCGCCGCTATCATAGCCGCAAAGTTAAAGCCAGAAGCTTCGAGGAAGGCGACCTTGTTCTTCGGCGCGTTCAGTCCGCCAAGAATTCCAACAAGTTGACGCCGAAGTAGGAAGGCCCTTATCGGGTGAGACGAGTCACAAGGCCTGGCGCTGTCCGCCTTGAGACCGAAGATGGCATTCCGTTGAGCAACTCCTGTAACATAGAACATCTTCGTAAGTTTTTCCCATAGGGCGCGGTTGCCGGAACCCCGTTTCGGCAACCACCTTTTGTACAAGTCTTGCCGCTGTTGCATGTAATCCTTTGTACAATGCCGGGCGCAGATCCCGTGCATAAGTAAAACCCCATGTGCTCCGCACAACTTGTCCATTTCATGCATTAGTTTCTTTCTTGCATGCGATTATCTGACACTTTGTGCAGCACCTACATCCGGTAAGCACTAACGAGCTGAAGGGCTCCATATCATTATTTTCTCTTCTTTCTTCTTTTCAACAAAGGAAAAGAAAGTTCCCCCGCACACATGTTTGCCGGGGGGGAAAGAGAAGATTGTCGTATGGACCAGGCGTCGTTCAAGCGAAGTCCTGCCTTGCCGGGAAGCAAACGACAGAAAAGCTAAGTTGCCAAAGTTTGAGCAATCACTTTTTAAATTTTTGAGTTATCTTCCTCGAACGACCCTGCTTTGTATGGAAAACCTGTGCGCGGAGGAACCAACTCGTGGCTAGTTGCGCCCTTACTTTATTTCGAGTCCGCTCAATAGCTTAAGCGTGCTGCATCTAGTCGGGACAAGGTTTCTTGTCAGAAGCAGCGCCGCCAGCAGGCTGCTGAAGTTCCGCACTCAGCGCTCGCGGCTCGGGCGCCTGCGCCGACAAGTTCCCTAGAAGCGTAGGGTAAAAACATACAAAGGAAGGAATCTAGTAGAGGAAATAACATAGCAATTGATAAAGAAATAAAGTTATATTACAAGATAACTTGTCGCAGCTCTAATAGACTGTTTTCATAACATGATTAGCAGCAACAAGGGAAAAGAAGAAATGGGCGGCCTAGTCTACGCGTCCGCCCTCGACCCTCTTGATCTCGCTCACCTTGTCCATAATGGGTGCGACAAGGGCCTTGAGTGCATCCAGATCGGCGTCAGGCGGCAAGGACCTGAGGACGTTGGTGAAGCTAAGGCCTGGATTGCGGAAGGCTACCTTCATCAGCATCTTCTGGAGAACCCCGGCGCAGATTTTGCGCGACTCGTCGGCCAGCTGCTTTGGGATCCTCTCCCGGAGCCGCTGGAGTGCCGTTGGCACGCCCTTGAAGGACAGGCTGAGCTTGGCGCTAGGTTGAAGACTCTCGTCGGAAGGATACCCAAAGTCCTCCATCCCCAGCTGCGCCAGCTCCTCGTTGACGACTGCGGCAATGTTCACCAGACCCTCGGTCCAGCGCTCCACAGTGTCTCTGAACGAGTTCTGGGTAACTGCAATGCTCTCCAGCAGCGCCGCGTCAGCTTTGACCTTCTCCGACAAGGTCTTCTCCCGCTCCTTGGCGGCCTCCAGTGTCTGCGTCAGCGTGGCCAGCTTCAGCTCCAGATCTGCTTTGGAATCCTTGGCGGCGCTGAGCTCCTTGCCCCTCTCAGCGAGAAGACCTTGCAGCTCACCGTGGGCGGCAGCATCCTTCTCACGCTCGCGCTTGAGCGCGGCAAGCTCCTCACCGCTCTTCCTAATGTTGGCCTCCAGCTGCGCCACCTTCTCCTCCAGCTCTTTCTTGGCGGCCTCTGCAATTGCCGCAGCGTCCTTTGCCTCCTTGAGCGCCCCGCCAAGTGCTTGCTCGCGCTCGGCGAGCTCTTCCTCATAGCTGTCGAGGTTGGCCTTCCGCTGCACTAGTTCACCTTCCCACGCGGACTGCTTCTCGGTGGCCAGCCTTTGCTCCTCCTCAGCCTCGGCCTTCTCGAGAAGGAAGGCCGTGCGCTCCTCGTCGAGTCGCTCCCGCTCCTGCGCCAGGGACCGAAGAGCTTCTTGATTTTGGCCCCGGAGCTCCTCCGTGCGCTTCTCCATGTCAACTCCCGCCTTCGCGACAAGCGCTTCCCGGGAAGCTGGCTTGTCTTGCCGGGCGCGGTAGAGTGACAGCAGCTTCCGTAGAAGCTTCTCCTCCTCAGGCTCGCCGCTGCTGCTGCTGGGCGCGTCTACCAACGATAGTCCAGCAGAGGCGAGCACCTCCCCGTCGAAAGTTTCCCCCTCGCCCGGCGCCCTGGAGCTCGACGCCCACGGTAGCTTGATGAAGATACCGCCACCGGCCTTCAAGTAGGCGCCGGGCTGGGGCTCCTCGGAGCCCGGCTCCGTAGAAGCAGCAGAGGGATCGGCGGTCGGTGCAGCGCCTGGCACTCCTGCGGCCTCAGGGTCGTCAGTGCGATCGCCCGACCCCTCGTCGGCTTCTGCGGCGGCAGCCTTGGCGGCCTCCTCGCCGGCGGCCTCGTCAGCACCAGCCCCTTCCTCGCCGGCGCCCTCTGTCTCCATTGGCTCAGCCGCAGATGGGTCTGAAGAACGAAGAAGGGAGAAAAATCAATCCAAAATCCAAGAGAAGAAAATCAGAAGAAGAAGAACCCAAGGGAAAGTTTCTGGGCAAGTGGATTACCTGTGCCAAGATCTGCAGTTGCGGCCTCGGTCGCCGCAGGATCAACGGTGCCGTCCCTTGCCGGAGAGCTGCCCCTTGCTGAAGAGTTCTCCCTTGCCGGAGAGCGCTCCCTTACCGGGAACCCCTCCCTTGGCGGCGTAGTCGAAGCAGACGGCACCTCGGGACCAGCTTCCGGGCGCTCCTGATGTGGCTGCTCTGCTCCTACACAAATCAACAAGCAAGATATCAACAAAGGAAGAAGCACTCAAGCGCGCCCGGCAGCAGAAGGCTAAACTATGAACTTACGCTGAGGGCTGCGCTGGGGGCTGCTTTGAGGAGTGATTGCCGGGTCCGTCAAGGTGGCCTCGGACCCACCACCTACTGACACGGTGGGGTCATCCTTGATGACAATCACCGCAGCCTTGGCCCTCTTCGCCGCTCTCTGGGCCAGCGTCCTGAAAAGAAAGGAGTCCAGATTGAAGCAAGTCAGATACAAGATATAAACAGAAAGATTGAAGAACTACAAGAGCGCCAAAGAAACTTACTCTTCTTCCTCCTCGTCGGAGCTGAGCGCGGAAAGATCAAAGTCCGGCCGTCCTCCGGTGCGGCGAGGCGGACGAGTAGGATCCCTTGCTCGCTTGGCGGGGGCGGTGGCGGTGGCCTGGGAAGATCCCGCTCCAGTGGCCGCTGTTGCGTGAGGCGCTCCCGCGGCAAAATTGCTTGCCACGGTAGAGCGCGTCGCACGGCTCAGCGGCTGTTGACCCAGCTGCCGCCCCGCTGCGTCCCCGGCCCGGCGAAGGCGCCTTCTTGGCGGGACCGGGGGCTCTGCCTGCGGCAAGTTTTCTGGAGGCTCGGGCTCCTCCTCGCCGGCCTCGCTCGGCTCGGCTTCGGAACCAGCAGGCTCCTCCTCGCCCATGAACTCCGCGCGCTCGGCAAGGTTTGCCGCCTCCGCCTCCTCCACAGTGAACCCAAACACGCCCGCGGCAGCTGCGGCCGCAACCTCTTCCGCCCTAGTGGCGATGCGCTGCAGCTCCTCGTCGGTGGTGTCACGGGTGAGGCTCTTCTACTCGTCAGCATGGACCGGCACTTCCTCCAAGGTGTCGAAGAATGCTCGCACAACATCATCCGCAGGCTCTTGCCAAGTTTGGACGATTCCGTGTGAATCACACAACGGCATCATGGCGCGGATCCGGTCAAGCGAAGAGTTATTGCACAAAGGAACTACGCCCCTCAGCAGTGTGAATGGGTGCTGGGGGTCACGTTTGAACAACTCCAGAAGTATCGCATCCAGCTCCAGCACGGTGAAGTTGTAATTGAGGCCTGGCCGCAGCCTCATGATGTCCGCCGAATTCTTGAATTCCCAGGCGGGCCTCCCCCTCTCCTGCAGGGGGGAAATGCGGCGGCGGAGGAAATCTGCCCTGACAGCACCTACAGTGTGCCCGGGAAGCCTGAGGCGAAGAATCCTAGTGATGGCGATCTTCAGCCTCTCGTCTTCCGGGGCCACGTTGCTCCAGTCATTGCCGCGCACTATTGGAGCTTGGCGCACGGCGGTGAAGGGCTGCGGATTCTCCTCAACGATCCAGCACCACTCCGCTCTCCACTCCTCCCACTTGCTGCGGAGCTCATCTTCCAAGTACGCTTCTTTCTTGCCGACTCTCAAGATCCAGGCAATCCCTCCGGCAAGCGGCTCTCCTCTCTCTACCCGAGGTATGAAGAAGTGGCCGAAAAGGGCAACACTAGGGTGGACTCCGACAAAGTTTTCGCACAAATGTGCGAAAACTGCCATGGTCAGGACAGCGTTGGGGGTGAAGTCAAGGAGGCGGAAGCCATATGTGTTCATGATATCATAGAAGAACTCCGAGAAGGGTGGGCAGAGCCCGCAATAGAAGAATAGCGCGAAGAACGGGTACCCGTTTGGAGCCAGCTCCGAAGCAGCGGCCGGGAGTACCCTCGTGCGCGGATGCGTCCGCGTCTCCGTCGCCCAGAAGAGGAAGAAGTACTCCCTCAGCTCCTTCGCGCCGAGCTGGGGGGTGAAGATCGCCCGCTCCTTCCGCAGCGCCGCGAGCCGCTGCGCCTCGGCCGACTTCACGCCCTTTCCTTTGTCGGCTTTCGGAGCCATGGCGGAGGTGGTGGGGAAGGTCGAAGGCGTTGGTGATGCTGGTGGCAATGGGGGGCGGAGCGCTGCTCTCTCGGCTTCGAGAAGAAGGGGGGAGCGGCGGAGTTTCTTGAAGATGAAGTAGCAGCAACCAGTGAGGGGGAACGAACTGCCCCTGTTTCCTCTGCTTATAAAGAGGGACGGGGCGGACGTTTCGCCCTTCCAAATAAACAACCACCCACGATCTCTCCCACGATGCCGCATTCAACGCGTGCCGTTATGGGAGAGCGCGGTGGATACGGAGCGAGATTCGGCGTGGCCCAGCCCGCGTGTGCCCGTGCCCTGTCTTGGGCCTGGCCCAACAGCGCTTGGCACCGTGTCTAGCCCAGGCCCGGGGGCTCCTGTCGGTGTACTAGAATAGGGGTACCCTAGTACCCCGAACTTGTGCATGGGCAGTTGCAGCACCCCGCGGCAAGGCTTGCCGGGCGAACGCCAAGATCCTCCATGGTTCCCTTGGAGCCACTCAAGAACAAAGTATGTAAGCTCAGGAGACAAGGCCCCGGCAAGAGGAGTTTGCCGGGAAGACCAACCAAGGTACCTCGAGGCCCGGAGAGCGACAAGCTTCCGGACCCGACAAGATAACAACAGCGGCAAGGCGCTTGCCGCGGCAGGCGGCCACTCTGTGCCCGTGCTCCAGCGCATCCACCAACGTGTCGCTCTGGGGGCCTCTCCAGGGGCGCGTGGCGGGAGGCTGTGCAGCCAGCGGTGCGCAGCGGCATGCGAAGCTGACAAGATCGCCATCGTGGCGAACAGTGGCTCCCCTAACGGTCCTTTTCTGCACTGTTTGGGCGACTCAGACGGGCCTTTAATGCCCTTGTCCCCTCCCGTCAGGGTTAGGTAGGGTGCACTGTACAAGCAACTGTACCAACCACCTCACTTTTTACGTTTATACCCTCCTCTGCGTTGCCACCTGTCGGTGACCCCTTTAGCGTATAAAAGGAGGCCCATGCGCAACGTAGAGGGGGTTCAGATAGTTCGCTTCGATTCATTGGTAGCCCAGAAAACACTACGCTCTCTCTCTCGAGAGCAAGAACACAAGATAATACAACCAGACAAGCAGTAGTAGGAGTGTTATCTCTCCGGAGAGCTCCGAAGCTGGGTAAACTGCTCGTGTGCCTCGCCTCGATCTGCTCTTCGTGCGATCTCCGCCCCCCGCCGAACCGAAAGGGGCCCGGTCCGCCGGCCCCATAGGTGTCTGAGGATCAGTTTCCCCCGACAGAGGATATAATAAAAACTTTCATGAAGATCATTGGACAAAATAAACTTGATTCTTAGTAATGGTTTTGAGATATGATGATATGATATGTGAGTCATGTTGATGAGTAATTGTGCTTTAGTAAGAATATTGATGTTAAGGTTTGTGATTCCCTATGCAAGCACGAAAGTCAACAGTTATGCAATAAAATTTATATCCTACTTATGGTGCATTATTCGGTGTTACTTATGCTTAATGCTTGGGTACAAACATTTTCTATTTTTGGTTGGTCGCTTCTCAATCTTTTTGCTAGCCTTCATTTTGCACTAAGTACGATCACTACTTGTGCATCCAAAACCCTTTAAACTAGTTTTGCCATATGAGTCCACTATACCTACCTATATGCGGTACTTCCATGCCATTCTAAGAAAATTTTCATGTGCCATCTCTAATGTTCAAAATAAATTTCTCTTTTGTGTGCTCTACTACTCACGAGGCGGTAAAGGGTAGCCAATGTTTTCCATGATAGATGTGTTATTCTCACGATGAGTGATTATTTACTTGTTATTGCACGAGAGTACGACAAAGGTATTAGGGATGCCCAGTCCCGAAATGAAAAATGAATTTACTTTATGTTGTCAAATAAGAAATTCCTTGGAAAGTGTTGGTATGGAAGGCACCCGTGGATACGGCTAGCCATGGATAGTGAAAGTTATGGTGGAAAAAGGAATAACCTTTATTTTCTGTTTGGGAACCGCCTATGATGTATCTAGCATGGAAAGTGTTGGGATGCTCCAAGTCGTTTTCGTTGGTAGGAAAAGTATTTGTCTCAAAAATAATTTTATCTCTCAATTTAAGCTTTGAGCTCTGGCACCTCTACAAATCACTACTTCCCTCCGCGAAGGCCCTTTCTTTTACTTATGCAATTTTCTTTTGAATTTGAGTCTCCATCTTCTCTTATAATGCACCAACTAAGGGGCACTATGATCGTATTTGAGCATTGGGTGTAGCTAATATTCGAGTGTGTTTCATGAATGGATCAATGATTGAGCATGATGGTCTAGGAATAACTTGCTTTAGTGTTGACATTTTGAAAGACATGGTTGCTTGTTGGTATGCGTGAGTATTAAATTCTTCATGTCAAAAGTAGACTATTGCATTGAATCATATAAAACTCCATATGTCCATGCTATAAAGAAAAGAATGTGATGAACATGTTCCGCCGCATTCCACATCAAAAATTCAGTTTTGATCATTTACCTACTCGAGGACGAGCAAGAATTAAGCTTGGGGATGATGATACGTCTCCAACATATCTATAACTTTTGAGCATTCCATGCTGTTATATTATCATTCTTGGATGTTTTACAATAATTTTATAGTCATTTTATATCATTTTTTGGTACTAACCTATTGACATAGTGCCAAGTGACAGTTGCTGTTTTTTGCATGTTTGATACATCACAGGAAATCAATATCAGACAGAGTCCAAATGCCACACCACTTTACGATGATTTTTTATGGACCAAAAGGAAGAAGTTGGGCCCTGTTTGCACCTAGGGGGAGTCCCGAGGAGAGGACAACCCACCAGGGCGCACCAGGAGGCCCAGACGCGCCCTGGTGGGTTGTGCCCACCTCGGGTGCCCCCCAGACGGCCTCTTTTGCTATATAAATACCCCAATATTCCAGAAACCCTAGGGGAGTCAACGAAATATTCATCCAGCCACCGCAGAGTCCAGAACCACCAGATCCAATCTAGACACCATCATGGAGGGGTTCACCACTTCCATTGGTGCCTCTCGGATGATGCGTGAGTAGTTCTTTGTAGACCTACGGGTCCGTAGTTAGTAGCTAGGTGGCTTCCTCTCTCTCTCTCTCTCTCTCTCTCTCTCTCTCTCTCTCTCTCTTTCTCTTGATTATCAATACAATGGTCTCTTGGAGATCCATATGATGTAAGTCTTTTGGCGGTGTGTTCGTTGGGATCCGATGAACTTTGAATTTATGATTAGATCTATGTTTTTATCCATGAAAGTTATTAGAGTCTTCTTTGATCTCTTATATGCATGATTTCTTATAGCCTCGTATTTCATCTCTGATATTTGGGTTTTGTTTGGCCAATTTGATCTATTTATCTTACAATGGGAAGAGGTGCTTTGTAGTGGGTTCGATCTTACGGTGCTTGATCCCAGTGACAGAAAGGGAACCGACATGTATGTATTGTTGCTATGAAGGATAAAAAGATGGGATCCATATCTGCCGCAATAGATAAAGAGATCTGGTCTACATCATGTCATCGTTTTTATTGCATTACTCCATTTTCTCATGAACTTAATACACTAGATGCATGCTGGATAGCGGTCGATGTGTGGATTAATAGTAGTAGATGCAGGCAGGAGTCGGTCTACTAATCTTGGACATGATGCCTATATAATGATCACTGCCTGGATATCGTCATGATTATTTGAAGTTCTATCAATTACCCAACAGTATTGTTTTCCCACCGTTTGCTATTTTTCTTGAGAGAAGCCACTAGTGAAACCTACGGCCCCCGGGTCTCTTTTCATCATATTTGCCTTTGCGGTATATTTTCTCTTGCATTTATTTTCAGATCTATTAAACAAAGAATAGAAAAATACCTTGCTGCAATTTATTTGTTCCGCGATCTATTTATCCTATCTACCACTTTTTACCTCACGTTATTTGCCTACTTAGGTGCCATACCTGAAAGGGATTGACAACCCCTTTAACACATTGGGTTGCGAGTATTTGTTATTTGTGTGTAGGTGCTGTTTACATGGTGTTAGGAGGTTCTCCAACTGGTTCAATAACCCTGGTCTCATCACTGAGGGAAATACCTACCATCTCTATACTACATCATCCCTTCGTCTTTGGCGAAATACCGACGTAGTTCTAGCAGACATCATGCAACTAATCCCTGGGTGGTTTTGGTAATTCTTAACAACATATAGCTCATTGAACTAATGCTCTTTCAAGATGATCATTTTATAAAGTTCAATGATTGGCATGGCATGGACTAGAGATGTGGACCCCTCAAAATGCTGAGGACAAATATTGGCAACAGGCTCAAGACTCTACATTTTCTTTTTAGTGATCCAAGATCACATTGAGTCCATAGGAAAGCCAACACTATTAAAAGGGGATGAGGTGTTGCTTAATGGCTTACTTGCTCAAAATGCTTATGATATGCTCCAAAACCCTCAACCACTTTCTCATTTCCACATATGTCCTAAACCTAAAAGTCAAACTCGGCCACACCGATTTGATATATCCAGTGCCACCGAGGTCTTTTAACATAGCCACTGCCACAAACCCTAATCAGTTCGGTTTCACCGATAGGGATCTCGGTCTCACCGAGATGGTATTGCAAATTCTCTGTTACCTTTTGTAATGTTTCGGTCTCACCGAAATGAGCGATTGGTCCCACCGAGTTTGCAATGCAAACTCCCTGTTTCCTTTTTGTAACGCTTCAGTCCCACTGAAGTGAGCGAACCGGTCCCATTGAGTTTGCCTGACCAACTCCCTGTGTGCTTATTACTGAAATCGGTCCCACCGAGTTCATGTGATCGGTCACACCGAGATTACGTTATGCCCTAACCCTAGCACACCAGTCCCACTGAGTTGATCGTATCGGTCCCACCAAAAATCCCAACGTTCATATTTTGACCTGAATCGGTCTGATCGAGTTTCACTAGTCGGTCTCACCGAGTTTGGGAATCTATGTGTAACAGTTAGATTTAGTGTGGATGCTATATATACCCCTCCACTCACTCTTCATTCATAGAGAGAGCTATCAGAACGTGCCTACACTTCCACTACTCATTTTCTGAGAGAGAACCACCTACTCATGTGTTGAGACCAAGACATTCCATTCCAACCACAAGAATCTTGATCTCTAGCCTTCCCCAAGTTGCTTTCCACTCAAACCATCTTTCCACCATAGCCAAATCTGTGAGAGAGAGTTGAGTGTTGGGGAGACTATCATTTTAAGCACAAGAGCAAGGAGTTCATCATCAACACACCATCTATTACTTTTTGGAGAGTGGTGTCTCCGAGATTGGTTAGGTGTCACTTGGGAGCCTCCATCAAGATTGTGGAGTTGAACCAAGGAGTTTGTAAGGGCAAGGAGATCGCCTACTTCGTGAAGATCTACCCTAGTGAGGCAAGTCCTTCGTGGGCGATGGCCATGGTGGGATAGACAAGGTTGCTTGTTCATGGACCCTTCATGGGTGGAGCCCTCCATGGAATCGCACAGCCGTACCCTTCGTGGGTTGATGTCTTCATCAACGTGGATGTCCGATAGCACCACCTATCAGAACCACGCCAAAAATCTCCATGTCAACATTACGTTTGCTCCCTCCAAACTCCTCCTATTTACTTTCTTGCAAGTTGCATGCTTTAGTTTCCACTGCTCATATACTCTTTGCATGCTTGGTTGAATTGTATTGTGATTGCTTGACTTGTGCTAAGTTGCTAAAATCTGCCAAGAATTAAAATTGGGAAAAGCTTAGGTTCTTATTTGGTCAAGTAGTCAAATCACCCCCCTCTAGACATATTTTCAATCCTACAAGTGGTATCAGAGCTTTGGTCTCCATTTGCCTTGTTTCCATAGCTTTGGTGATCATAGCCTCGGTTTGACAACCTAGGAGAGTATGGCGTCTAGCGAGGGAAATTACCACCGTAGAGGTCCTTACTTTGATGGTACTAATTTTGCTAGTTTGAAACATAAGATGAAAATGCATATTCTTGGACATAACCCCGCCGTTTGGGCTATTGTGTCTATTGGTTTGCGAGGTGAATTCTTCGATGGGAGAGAACCGAATCATGAAGCTACCGCAGAAGAATTGAAGATGTTGCAATACAATGCTCAAACTTGCCATATCCTCTTCAACAAATTGTGCCCTGAAGAATTCAAAAAAATCAGCCATCTTGAGAATGCAAAGGAAATTTGGAATACTTTGATTGATATGCACGAAGGTACCGACTCCGTCAAGGAATCCAAGTTGGATGTGTTTCAAAGTCAACTTGACAAGTTCAAAATGAAGGATGGTGAAGGTGTCGCTGAAATGTACTCTAAGCTTGTTCTCATCACAAATGAGATTGTCGTCTTAGGAAGTGAAGAGATGACCAACAGTTCATCATCAAAAAGACTTGAGAGCCTTGGATGGAAAATATGATACCATGTGCACTTTGATCCAAATGATGCCAAACTACAAAGATCTCAAGCCAACCGAAGTCACTGGAAGAATTATTGCTCATGAGATGTCACTCAAGGATAAAGAAGAGCTTCACAACAAGTCTAGTGGTGCTTACAAAGCCTCATGTGATGCTCCTACATCATCAAGTGAGAAACAAGCCTTCAATGAATAATTGAGCTTAATGGTGAAGAACTTCAACAAATTCTACAAGAGTAGAACCAAGGATAGAAGTTCCAAGTCAAGGTCCTACAATGACAAAAGATCTTCTAGTCGTGAGCAAAATTGCTACAATTGTGGAAGACCTGGACACTACTCCAATGAGTGTACGGCTCCCTACAAAAGAAGATAAGACTCACCTAAAAGGAGAAGCAAAAGGGAAGAATCACCTCCAAGAGAGAGAAGGAGTAGAGATGATAGCTATGAATGAAGAACCTCTCGAAGAAGCAAGGATTCGGAAAGGAAGGACAAGTCATCAAGGAGCTAAACAAAACGAAGACATCAAACTCATGTTGGTGAATGGGTATCCGGCTCCGACTCCGACCACCACTCCGAGAGAAGTTATCACTCGAACTTCGAATATACTCAAGATGAAGGTGTTGCCGGTCTAACACTTGTGTCAACCAACTCCTATGACATATTTGATTCACCAAATGAAGGATTTGGGAGATTCTTCTTGGCTAAAGGCCCCAAGGTAACACATCCCGAGTATGTTGATTTCAATAGTGATGAAGATGATTTTCTAGGTGATGATGATTTACTTGTTGACAACTCTAGTGATGAATACTATGATGAAAATGCTATTAATCATGCTAATCAAGATGAAACGAATGAAAATGTTAAGAAGGAGATTGAGCATCTAACTAAAGAACTAAACACTCTAAAGTTAGCTCATGAAACTACTTTAGAAGATCATCGAGAACTTTTAAAAACTCATGAGAAGCTACGCTTTGAGAAGCTCAATCTTGAGCAAGAACATGGGTTCTTAAAAGCCATCAATGATGATCTTCGGAAGAAAAGTTCTTCTTACATTGCAAGCATTTACTCTTGTCTACTTACATGCCACAAGTAAAATCTAGCAACAAGAACAAGAAAGATTCTTCTTCTAGTAGTAACAATAATCATGCTAAATCCAATATTGTTGCTAGTAGTAGCTCTCTTGATTCCACAAATGATTCTCTTAGCCAAGTTAACTTGAGCAAGAAAATAGCTTATTCAAGGGAATCATAGATAAAGGTGTTTACAAGAGCCTTGCCGGAAGTAAGCAATTTGAGGAAATTGTACACAAGCAAGGAAGGCACCGGAAGAATTAAGCTGTTGGTTTTGAACGAAAGTTCAATGCCAATGTAGTTGAGTGGGAAGAAGATCAATACCCCAAGATGAAGTTTGTTCCTCAACAAGAGAAGTACGATCCTGCTTCCTTCAAGGGAACACAAACTCAAGATGATCTTCCACCACAAGACCACAAGCTAAAAGGCAACACTACTGCAGGATGCTGCTAACGCGACACTACGATCAGAGACCCTTCAAAGAAACTATGTGCGATGCAATAATCGCAAATGGTGGTGTAAAAGAACCATCAAAAAGGTGCAAAACGTTTGTGATGACGGATGCATCAAACACGGTTCAGATTTTACTTGCGTGTGCGATGCTGGGCATACGGTTGATCCAGCAGAACTGTTTGCGATGAGGAAGAACAACCGAAATGGGTAACCATATCAATGCGTGTGTGATATACGACATACAGTTCGCTCCGATGAACTGTGTGCTATCAGGGAATGCAACAGAAATGGTCAGCCAGATCGAGGTATGTGATATACATCATACGGTTCACTCGGACAAACTGTTTTCGATTAGGTAAGAGAACAGAAACGGTTCATCTTAACAAGATGTGTGTGATATGCGGCATTTGCGATCAGCCAAAAGAACACAAACGATTTGTGTAAACCAGGTGTGTGTGATACGCAGCAGACATCCCACTCGGATGAACTGTTTGCGATGAGAAATTTTAACATAGACGGTTACTATAGTAAGTTCGTGTGCGATTCTGTTCGTACAAAAACTTTAGAAAATGCAAACTAGTTGCTTGTGGTGGCTAGGAGTATCGCACACGATGCGCTTGCGAGTACTCGTGTGCGATGATTAGTAAGTTACACATATGTTTCCTTATGTTAACATGTGTGTGAATTTGCAATATGGACCGTTAATATGAAAATGCCTTCTGGACATCGGGCACATGCTTAAACTCAAAGAACTGTGTACGATACTAATACTTTCCATGAAAATTTAAGAACTTGGCTAACAACATTTGAGTAACATATATATAGTGGTTACACTATTTGACAAAAGGAGGATCTTTGTAACACGGTTTTTACAACCATATGGTCCATATCTAGATACTTAACATGTAACAACTATCACATCTTAAGAGGCTAACGGCCAACAACCATATGGTCCATATCTACATACTTAACATAATAACAGCTAGCACATTTTAAGAGGCTGAGGGCCAACAACCACAACTATCCGCTGGAAGCAGCTTCATCACGGCGACTCAGTGTCTCGTCAATGAAAAGGAAGAGCCCTCATGTGCCTTGATAGAGCATGAGTAGAATAGTGTCTCCAATTTTCCAATATGGATGCATTGCCATGATAAGCGAGAACTTGTTAATTTGAATGGTTCCATTTCTGCGGGAAATGCAATACCTTGCAATCACTTTCGCGTTATTAGCAGGCACAAGTGTAATTAGACCACGCGGGAAATCGAACCAGGAATTTCTACAACGGGCAATTTCTGTTGAAATGTAGAATAAAAACCAATTGTAACATATCGTTGAAGATATATATAGTTTATGAGCATCAACATTAAAATAAGACTATTTACCAGCGTTTTGTGCACACAATTGGTCTTGTTCATTGTGTGCACCATAGGTATAATTAATCCCATCCAAAATTGTGCGTTCATACGCTGTGCTATCTCTGTCAGATTATCAACAAAGTTTATGACATTCTTCAAGTCCTTCCAATGAAATTTGGTACACTTAGTAATATACAGATCGTTCACTATGCATCAACATATCCTACTTAAAAGGTGGAAAGGTATTATTTATTCCGAACATGGCAGAATAATATATAATGCGCATAATTTGGTAAATAGAATTTGTTATTGCCTAGGAACGGAGTTAGAAAATGAAATCACAATTGGTCGCTTAAATAGTGATCAATTAGTCAGAACAAATACCCCAATTTTGCTAAGTAATATGACAACATGGAGAAAGTTGAAAGGACACTAACCTCGATCAGACTTTGATTGGCTGATGACATTGGGTAAGTAAACATCCATGTTAGTTAGACCAGGCTGTGGTGGACGCACTAGAATTTTATTGCCATCTATCAGTTCATAACACTTAGACATTTTTCTCCAAAGGTCCGCATTAAAATAGGAGTGACCATCTTTATCAAGTTTTACGCTAACCGTCATTGTATGTCCATGCTGCATTGTCAATATGACATCCTGGGAGTCATCAACAAAGTAAAGCCCAAGATTTCCTTCTACTCCTGTTCTTGCAAAGCAAGGGATGTACTGCTTGAAATGAAAATTAAGATCGTAAATTAGATATATTGAAATAACATAGCAAGATGCAAATGTGGGAGTAACTGATAGAACAGATCAATATATAGATGAAAGCAAAGTACAAAATATATAATTAATATAGATAATGTAACAAAGATTTGATGCAAATATATAGATAATGTAGCAACATACGGTATATGTTCACATATGTAGGCCATGCCAACCATGGCAGGTTGAGATTGAACATACCAAGTGCTCCCTGAAGTCATCCGGAATGGTGAGATAGAACTTCGTTTCTGACTGGCCGCGACCACACTTGCCAGATTTGTGCTTGCACTGTGGACACATGAGTGAACACCCACGAATCAGCTAGAACAAAAATGATTCCACGGCGATTTCCGCCGGCTGATTAACGGCGATGGACGGACTACGATAAGAGATGAGTGAATGTTTCGCTAAGTTGATTACCTTCTCCATGAGAAACTCCCCGGGCCAATCCCGCAGAAAACCTGGGTCGATCAGAGTCTAGAATGTCGGTGCAGATAGGTGGCAGAAAGCGGTAGGGGCGAAATCCCGTGCCTTTTGGAGCGCGATCTCCGCCCGTTGACAATAGCGCGGTTGAGCTTAGGGTGGCCGCCGCGATAGAAGTTGATGAGGTGCAGCGTTGCGGAGGAGTCCACGGCGAGTGGGTGGGGATGAAGGGGGCGAGGGTTTTCTTTTTTCCTTTTGTATGTGTGAGTGAACACACAAGGTTCACAGAGGCGGCAGAGATGAATCGTGTGCGATAGTAAATCACCGAGATTGAATGGGAATCCAAATTTCCTTTGTCCTTTGTCCATGAGTTGTTTTTCTACGATGAACATAAATCCTGCTAATCACCGTGTTCAAATTTGGCACTTTTCTGGGTTCATTTACAATATTTAGGGGATTATGTGCATTTTCTAGGCATTAATGCACATAATTCAAATTCAAACAATCAGAAAAGGTGCACGAGAATGGTCTAGAAAACGGTCATGCTATTTAGTAATTTCTCATGCCTTTTACAAGGAATGGGCAGATATTTCAAAGAAATGTGTGGCCTCACCATGCCCTGATAAAAAAATTGAGAATGTTTGTCTTATGTCATCATGCACGCCATTCATAAATCAAACCATCACCTAGGAAATTTCATGGTTTCGAGGGGAATCAACAAGATTGAAGGGGTCGGGAATCCAAATTTCCTTCCTAGCTTGTCATTCAGTTTTTTCTACAATCAACATACCCTCTCGAATGCAATGTGCTCAAGTTTGGCATTTTTCCGGGCTCATTTACCATATTAGGGGATTGTGTTCATTTTCTATGCATTAATCCACATAATTCAAATTCAAACAATTGGTGCATGAAAAGATGCACACGAAGGGTAAGAAAAAACCATACTCGTGGTATTTAGTAAATTCTCAATCCTTTTACAGGGAACATGCAGAGATTTCAAGGGAATGTGTGGCAATAGTCAACCAAAACGCGTCATTTACTGGGTTAGCAACTATAGAAAAATGAAATACGTCCTTGAAAAACATGACGCCTGGCATGGTGCCATCATGGTATGGCCTCACTATGCCCTGGTTAAAAGCTGAGAAGGTTTGATTAACGTTGTCATGCATGCCCTTCACAAATCGAACCATCACCGAGGAAGTTCCATACTTTCGAGAGGGAAATCACCAAGATTGAAGGGGAATCAAAATTACCGTCCTAGTTTGTCATTCAGTTTTTCCAACGATCAACATACCGCCTCAGATGCAACGTGTTCAAATTTGACATTTTTTCCGGGCACATTTACCATATTTGGGGGATCATTTGCATTTTCTAGGCATTAATGCACATAATTCAAATTCGAACAATCGATGCATGACAAGGTGCACAACAACAGTCTGGAAAACCATCCTCGTGCTATTTAGTACATTCTCCTGCCTTTTACAAGGAATGGGCAGATATTTCAAGGAAATGTGTGGCAATAGTCAACCATAAACGCGTCGTTTACTGGGTTAACAACTATACCAAAATGAAATACATGCTTGGAAAACATGACGCCTGGCGTGGTGCCATGGTATGGCCTCACCGTGCCCTGGTAAAAATTTGAGAATGTTTTCATTATATCGTCATGCGCGCCTCTCATAAATTGAACCATCACTGAAGAAGTTCCATGGTTTTGAGGGGGAAATCACCAAGATTGAAGGGGGCCCAAATTTCCTTTATCCTTTGTCCATGATTTTTTTTCTACGATGAACATACACCCTGCAAATCACCAGGTTCAAATTTGACACTTTTCTGTGTTCATTTACCATATTTAAGGGATTATTTGGATTCTCTAGACATTAATGCACATATTCAAATTCGAACAATTGGTGCATGAAAAGGTGCACAAGAACGGTCTGGAAAACCATCCTCGTGCCATTTAGTAAATTCTCATGCGTTTTACAAGGAATGGACAGATATTTCGAGGAAATGTGGCAATAGTCAACCATAAACACGTCGTTTACTTGGTAACAACTATACAAAAAAATAAAATAAATGCTTGAAAAACATGACGCCTGGTGTGGTGCCATGGTATGGCCTCACCATGCCCTAGTAAAAACTTGAGAATGTTATCCTTAGGTCGTCATGCACGTCATTCATAAATCGAACCATCCCCGAGGAAGTTTCATGGTTTCGAGAGGGAAATCACCAAGATTGAAGGGAGTTCCAAATTTCCTTGTCCATGAGTTTTTTTCTAAGATGAACATATACCCTGCAAATCACCACGTTCAAATTTGACACTTTTCCGGGTTCATTTACCATATTTAGGGGATTATGTGCATTTTCTAGGCATTGACGCACGTAATTCAAGTTCAAACAATCGGTGCATGAAAGGGTGCACAAGAATGGTCTGGAAAAAAGATGCTCGTGCCATTTAGTAAATTCTCATGCCTTTTACAAGGAATGGACAGATACTTCGATGAAATGTGTGGCAATAGTCAACCACAAACGTTTGTTTATTGGGTTTTCAACTATAGAAAAAATGAAATAAATGATTGAAAAACATGACGCCTGGCATGGTGCCATGGTATGACTATGACCTCACCATGCCCTGGTGAAAATTTGAGAAGGTTTGTCTTATGTCGTCATGCACGCCCTTCATAAACTAAACCATCGTCGGGGAAGTTCCATGCTTTCGAGAGTGAAATCACCAAAATTGAAGGGGAATCCAAATTTTCTTTGTTCTTTGCCCTGGAGTTTTTTCTACGAAGAACATACACCCTGCAAATCACCGTGTTCAAATCTGGCTTTTTTCCGGGCTCATTTACCATATCAAGGGATTATGTGCATTTTTCTAGGCATTTGGCACATATAAATACAATCCAGCTACAGTTGCACGGATGTGATCTGAGGGACGTGGATTGCTGTTCGATGCGGCACAACCTATGGTGCACACACGCAATCTGCGTGGCTGGGGTTCCGGCAAATCATAACGCAACACACAATAGCCTCATCGCACACTGTTTCAGGAAGCGACCGAGATGAACCGTGTGCGATAATGAACGAGCAAAATTGTAAGGGAAGCCAAATTTCCTCTGTCGTTTGTTGTTGAGCTCTTAAAAACCACTGCACTGTATGGCTGCCCGGCCCCTCCGTCCGAGAGCTCTCTCCAAGCGTCGTTCATGGCACCGCGGTGCACAGTAACTGGTAAGGAAGCGATGGCATCCCGCTGCACCGCGTTCCTTGCCACCCGTGACCGCACACATGGTAAGGAAGCGATGGCATCTCGCCGTGCCGAATTCATCACCGCCGGCGGCCACACAGTTATGTGGGTCGACTTTGAGGCTGCCATGGCCGAATGGGCGGTGGATCCAGAAGCGGCCAAAGCTGCATAGGAGGATCGGAAAAGGCAGAAAGCAGTCAAGAAAAGAGAGTCCCGCCGCCGCAAGAAAGAAGAGGCCGCATGCCGTGATGAGGAGAGCTTGGCAGAGATCGAAGCATGGTTGGCTGCTGCCTACAAGGCCGGGAAGGAGAACACCGGCGTCTAGCCAGCATGCCCCGATGGCAGCATGTGAGAAGTAGTTTAAGTTTGTAGTACTAGAGCAAATTACCAGTAGTACTTTAAGTTTGCAGTATTAACGTACAATGTCGGTAAGAGAATCCTTCGAGGGCTTTGAGCATTGGTTACCTATGGCAGCATGTGAGACCGGTTCCATCGACAGACATGCAACTAGTTTTGCATAAAGGTGGCTGGCGGGTGTCTGTTTCTCCAACTTTAGTTGAATCGGTTTTGACTACGGCTAGTCCTTGTGAAGGTTAAAACAGCAAACTTAATAAATTACCGTTGTGGTTTTTGTGCCATAGGTATGTATGGTTCTTGCTAGCAGCCCGTAGCAGCCACGTAAAACTTGCAACAAACAAAGTAGAGGACGTCTAACTTGTTTTTGCAGGGCATGTTGTGATGTGATATGGTCAAGACATGATGTGATATAAAGATTGTTGTATGAGATGATCAGGTTTGGTAAAAGTTATCGGCATGTAACATCCCAATTTTCAATTTGGATGTTATACATAGATCATCATATGCATATCATATTTATTCTTGCATTTTGGTTGAGATCCTAGAAATCTTAAGCAACTCAAGGACCTAAGGAGAGAGTTTGAGGTTTCACAAAAATCATATTTGAATTTAATGAAAATTTGAAGAAAAGGATCAATTTGGTTTTATTATTTTTCTCTCCAATTATTTCCAATATTAAAAATAAATGAGAGAAGATAATGTGACTTCTCCAACTTCAGAGAAATAACGGAGAAAGAATTTTAAAATCAAATTATATTTTTCTGGAATTTTATTTGCTATTTTATTTGAATTAGAAAAATATGCATTTTTCAAAATTACTTTTTTAGGCCAGAAAAATGTTCACTTTGTTCTAAATATTTCATTTAGACGGTGAAAATTGTTTTTGGCATTTTTATAAAAAACATTATATTTTATTAGGATTTTTTTTCTATTTGGGCGTAATTATTAAAAAAACTGTTCGCGGACCGTACTGGGCCAAAGGCCCAGCCGGCTCACAGCGCCGCCGCCCTCCCAGCGCCCGAGCCGGACTCCTGCCGGAGTCCGGGAGCCGCACGCCGCGCCTCCGCCTTGGCGCCTCCGCCAAGTCGGGCTCCCCCTTTAAATGCGACACCCCCCCAACCCCGAGGCCCCGTCCCGCCCCGCCGCCGCAGCCCCGCCACCACAGCACCGCCATCGCCGCTCGCCAAAGCCACCGCCGCGCTGCTCCGTTGCTGCCGCGCCACCCACCGCCGCCCCGCCTTGCAAGAGTCTCACCGGAGCCGTCGGAGTCGCCGCCGGTCTTTTTTGGTTTAGGTATAAGAAACCGTCAGTTTTTTAGAAAACCCTAGATCTATTTTTTAATTAGATAGGTTCGGTTTTTCATCGGTTCGATTTAATTAATGTTGTTCACCGGTTAGGTTCAGACAGCGAACGTTCATTCGTTAGTCATTTCATCTTATTTTATTTTCCAAGGTTTTATCTATGATTATTTTTTATCGCGATTCTGCCCTAATCTTCAATCTAGTTTAACTTTTTACTCATTTATCCAAATTAGATGAAACCAGCGCCTAAATCTTCGTCTCGAAGCCCTCTTTCTAGTTAATCAACTTGAATACGATTTTGGTACTGTAAAATCTGACTTTAGTTTAGATTAGTAAACAATCTTGTTTCATTCGTATCTTGAGTTTTGTTGGTCTGTTTGAGTTGAATCGTTTTGCAAATCATAGCTAATCACATGTACTTTCTGTTAAGGTCTAATTCACTTGTTAATAATGCTATTAGATTTTGACTCTTGTTAGTTTAAGCCGTTGCTTGTTTCGTGTTCGATTTGGATCTTTTCTCGAGTTTTCTCGTGTTTCGTTTCAGTGATTGCTTATGTATGTTATTGTTCGTCTATGCTAGATTACCCGGAGTGCGAAGCTTGTTACTACGAATCTCTAGAGTTTGTAGATCGTCAGCAAGGCAAGTTATACTTTGATCATACTCTTTTATACCCAGTTTTTATGCCTTAGTTTTTCTCCACAAATACTTGCATTGGTAGGACTAGGAACATGTGGTTTTGGTTGTAGTGCTCGAGGTAGGAACCTAATACATTTTGATCACCCGGGGAATATACGCTATGCTTATTATTGCTTAACCATGCTCGTAGACGGGGTTTGGATCATGATTCACACATGGAAGTTTGAGAGTTATTTAATATTGGTTAACATTGAGGTGGCAACTTTAATACAAATCTTGGTGGATTGGTTGAGGCACCTGGAGTATCCAGTGTTGTCTGTTTTGGAAATCCCGGAGTACCCGTGTGATTATCCTATGGAATGCCACCCAGGCTCAAAGGGATCATAAGATTATTCATGCTAGAAACTTCCGTGTGCAGCCACAAGCCATTATGGGCTCTGGCATAGTTGAGTAAGTTGCGTGAGCTCTTGAAGAGGTAGACTAGCAGATGTAGAGGGTTGTAGGTGGTACTGTCTACCCGGAGTAGAGAGTTAGTGCTTCAGAAAAGCTATGTCTCGATCATCCGATCATGGATGCGGTCGAGTCTTGTGGGGAAAAGTGTGCAAACCTCTGCAGAGTGTATAAACTAATCATGGTTAGCCGTGTCCCCGATTATGGACATCTTGAGTATCTAGTACTTGAATCTATTGATGTGATCTCAACACGTTACTCTAATTAATCTTAATGATGGGTTAATGATGATACTTTTAATTGGGATTTGAGTTGGAGGAACCTTCTCAAATAATGGGCAACATGGGAGTAGTTAAATAAATTTATTCCTTTGTTGTAGGGAAAAACTAGCTTTATGCAAAATCATGAAGCTTCCAGCCTCCACCAGCCAAATATTGCATGTAGATATAGTCTTTGCATTATCATTGCTTTAAGTGTAACTATGCCAGCATATTCCATGTGCTGACCCGTTTCGGGCTGCAACATCTTATGTTGTAGACTACTCTGACAATGAATAAGGTGCGATAGGTCGTTGTTTTGCACTCAGCTATGTCGTTGGAGTTGATGGACTCATTTACCTTCAAAGCCTTCCATTGTTATCTAGTTTAGATGGCCTTCAGCCATGATTTATTTATGTAATAATACTCTTTATGAGGACTCAATGCAATAAGTGTGTGATTGAAACTCTGTTATAAATCCTCAAGAACTGTGTGTGTCGGCATTACCGATCCAGGGATGACACTGATGCATAGAGACTTGACCGTTTGAGGTCTGGTCGCTACAAGATGGTATCAGAGCACAAGCTGACTGTAGGACGCGAGCACTAGAATGAGCCACATGATTTCTCTTCTTTGCTCATTTCTAATTCTCCTCTCTTTCTACTCTATAGATGGTGGATCCCAGGAACAAGTTCACTCAGCCGGATGATGCCACCCCTTTTGGAAAGCACTTGAAGGAAGTCACGAAGTATCTGAACATCGGATTACCAAGCTTCACGGGGACTTTCTCTACATCTGTACCGGAAGAGGAGCGCTGGAAGATCAAAGTCTGGATACCTGTGAGGACCTTTGTGCCAACAACGGAGCCTATTGATTTCTACCTGGATGCACCAAGCTGGAGTATTGGAAAGAGCATGGCCACGCATATCACCTTTGGACGCATATGCGAGGTGTATCACAAGGAGCTAGAGAATACCGTCTACCAGATATGTGGACGCCGAGATGACAAATGGGAGATGATTCGTACCAGGAAGGATGGATCAATTGCAGCTTACATTCAAGAGATGGGAGATCATATTCGTTGACAGGAGAATCAACAGATTATTCACATGAAGAAGATCAAGAAACTGGTGAGGGGGAACAACGAGCTGGAAAAGGAGATCAAGTCTACAGGCGATGGATACGAGGAGGAGATTGCTATATTGGTGGAAAAGAATGACGACCTGACAAGGAAGCTAGGAGTCTACATGGGAGACCCCGCGCCAAAGAAGGACAACCAGCCAGGAGGCTACATCATCCTCGACGACACCGACTCCGACCCTGATAGTGATGATGATTGCGTTGATGACGCTGGAGCAGACATTGTGGATTCTTCTTCTGATGAAAATTTCTAGACGACCACCATTGCAATTAGTAGTATTTTCCCTCCAAGTAGTTGCAACGATCGAGTTAGTAGTTATACGTTACACCGCTTTTGTAATCTTGTGTGCTATTGATTGAAGTGAAAATTGATTGTGTTTGTATCATGAGTATTATGGGTAGTGAATCTCTCTTAGCCCCCTTTTCTATTCTGTTTTCTCACCTTTTCTAAACCCATCAGATGCCTCTGAGACGTGACAATGGATTTGCCTTCCCACTGGAGCTCACTCAGTTGATCCAGCAGCAGAATACCCTGATGCAACTTTTAGTCCAGAATCAGAACTAAGGCAACAACAACAATAACTCACCACCACCGCCACCTGTTGATCACCTAGCCCGTTTCCTAAGGTTGAATCTTCCGGTGTTCTCTAGTATCACCGAGCCGATTGTTGCAGATGATTGGCTCCGCAAGATTGGAAGAGAGCTAACCACTGCAGGATGCACAGATGCGGAGAGAGTGCATTTTGCCACACATCAGCTTGATGGACCTACAGCATCATGGTGGGAGAATTTCACAACCACTTAACCTATAGACATTATTACATGGGATCAGTTTCAGCAGGCTTTCCGTACTGCCCATGTTTCAGCTGGAGCTATGAGAATGAAGAAGCGTGAGTTTCGCAACTTGCGCCAAGGAGGACGCATAGTGGGTCAGTATGTGGATGAGTTTAGTAAGTTAGCATGCTATGCCCCTGATGACGTAGCTACAGATGCCGCTAAGCAGGAGACGTTTCTGGAAGAACTGAATGATGAGCTGAGCATGCAGTTGATGGTGGCAACCTTCAACAACTAATAGGAATTGGTAGATAGGGCTCTTATGATTGAAGGCAAGCAGCAACAGATTGATAATCGCAAGAGGAAGTATGGACAGGGAAGGTTGATATGTCTCCGTCGTATCTATAATTTTTGATTGTTCCATGCCAATATTATTCAACTTTCATATACTTTGGCAACTTTTTATACTATTTTTGGGACTAAAATATTGATCCAGTGCCCAATGCCAGTTCTTGTTTGTTGCATGTTTTATGTTTCGCAGAAATCCCATATCAAACGGAGTCCAAATGGATAAAAACGGATGGAGAATATTTTTGGAATATTTATGATTTTTGGGAAGAAGAATCAACGCGAGACGGTGCCCGAGGGGGCCACGAGGCAGAGGGGCGCCCCTGACCCTCGTGGGCTCCCCGTAAGGCGGTTGCTGCTCTTCTTTTGCCGCAAGAAAGCTAATTTCCGGAAAAAAAATCGTGGTGAAGGTTTCAATCCAATCGGAGTTAGGGATCTTCGGATATATAAGAAACGGTGAAAGGGCAGAATCTGGGAGCACAAAAACAGAGAGAAACAGAGAGACATATCCAATCTCGGAGGGGCTCTCGCCCCTCCCATGCCATGGAAGCCAAGGACCAGAGGGTAAACCCTTCTCCCATCTAGGGAGAAGGTCAAGGAAGAAGAAGAAGAAGGGGCGCTCTCTCCCACTCTCTCCCGGTGGCGCCGGAACGCTGACGGGGAAAATCATCATCACCGCGATCTACGCCAACACCTCCATCACCTTCACCAACATCTCCATCACCTTCCCCCTCTATATTCAGTGGTCCACTCTCCCGCAACACGTTGTACCCTATGTACCCTCTACAGCGGGTTGCGGGAGAGTAGACCGTTGTAGATAGATGGGGGAAGGTGATGGAGATGTTGGTGAAGATGACAGAGGTGTTGGTGTAGATCGCGGTGATGATGATGGCCCCGGTGGTGTTCCGGCGCCACCTGGAGAGAGGGGGAGAGAGCCCCCCCTTCTTCTTCTTCTTCTTCTTCCTTGACCTTCTCCCTAGATGGGAGAAGGGTTTCCCCTCTAGTCCTTGTCTTCCATGGCATGGGAGGGGTGAGAGCCCCTCCGAGATTGGATCTGTCTCTCTGTCTCTCTTTGTTTCTGCGCTCCCAGATTCTGCCCTTTCACTATTTCTTATATTCCCGGAGATCCGTAACTCCGATTGGATTGAAACTTTGAACACGATTTTTTTTACGAATATTAGCTTTCTTGCGGTGAAAGAAGGGCAACAACCGTCTTACAGGGTGTCCACGAGGGTCAGGGCCGCGCCCCCTACCTCGTGGGCCCCCCGAGCATCGTCTCGCGTTGATTCCACTTCCCAAAATTCATAAATACTCCAAAAATAATCCCCGTCAGTTTTTATCCCGTTTGGACTCCGTTTGATATGGATTTTCTGTGAAACCAAAAACATGCAACAAATATGAACTGACACTGGGCACTGGATCAATATGTTAGTCCCAAAAATAGTATAAAAATTTTCCAAACGTATATGAAAGTTGTATAATATTGGCATGGAACAATCATAAACTATAGATACGATGGAGATGTATCAGCATCCCCAAGCTTAATTCCTGCTAATCCTCGAGTAGGTAAATGACAAAAAAGATATTTTTTGATGTGGAATGCTACCTAGCATAATCTTGATCATGTAATCTACTCATGGCATGAATATTAAGACACGAGTGATTCAAAGCAATAGTCTATCATTTGACATAAAAGAATTTAATACTCAAGCATCCCAACAAACAATCATGTCTTTCAAAATATCAATGCTAAAGAATATTATCCCTACAAAATCATATAGTCTTTTATGCTCCCTTTTCTTAACACAAGGTACCCCTCATGCCCATCCCGGTGTCAGCCAAGCAATTGGTTCATACTTTTTAATGCGCTTCAGCTTTTTCAACCCTCACGCAATACATGAGCGCAAGCCATGGATATAGCACTACAGGTGGAATAGAGTATGATGATGGAGGTTGTGTGGAGAAGACAAAAAGGGAGAGTCTCGCATTGACACGGCTAGTCAACGGGCTATGGAGATGCCCATCAATTGATGTCAATGCGAGGAGTAGGGATTGCCATGCAACGGATGCACTAGAGCTATAAGTGTATGAAAGCTCAAATTGAAAACTAAGTGGGTGTGCATCCAACTTGCTTGCTCATGAAGACCTCGGGCATTTGAGGGAGCCCATCATCGGAATATACAAGCCAAGTTCTATAACAAAAAATTCCCACTAGTATATGGAAGTGAAAGCATAGGAGACTCTCTCTATGAAGAACATGGTGCTACTTTGAAGCACAAGTGTGGTAAAAGGATAGTAGCATTGCCTCTTCTCTCTTTTTCTCTCATTTTTTTATTTTCTCCTTTTTTATGTATTTTTTTATTTTTTTTGGTGCGCTTCTTTGGCCTCTTTTTTTATTTGGGCTTCTTCGCCTCTTTTATTTTTCATAAAGTCGGGAGACTCATCCCAACTTGTGAGGGAATCATAGCTTCCATCATCCTTTTCTCACATGGGACAATGCTCTAATAATGATGATCATCACACTTTTATTTACTTACGACTCAATATTACAACTCGATACTAGAACAAAATATGACTCTATATGAACGCCTCTGGCAGTGTACCAGGATGTGCAATGATCTAGCATAGCAAAGATATCAAAAAATGGACAAGCCATGAAAACATCATGCTAGCTGTCTTACGATCATGCAAAGCAATATGACAATGAATGCTCAAGTCATGTATATGATGATGATGGAAGTTGTATGGCAATATATCTCGGAATGGCTATGGAGATGCCATAATAGGTAGGTATGGTGGCTGTTTTGAGGAAGATATAAGGAGGCTTATGTGTGATAGAGCGTATCGTATCTTGGGGTTGGATGCACCGACGAAGTTCGCACCAACTCTCGAGGTGAGAAAGGGCAATGCATGGTACCATAGAGGCTAGCAAAATGCGAAAGGTAAGAGTGCGCATAATCCATGGAATCACATTAGTCATAAAGAACTCATATACTTATTGCAAAAGTTTATTAGCCCTCGAAGCAAAGTACTACTATGCATGCCCCTAGGGGGGAGGTTGGTATGAGTTAACCATCGCGCGCCCCGACCTTCACGCAAAGATAAACAATCAAAATACAATGCACTCCAATTTGGTTACATAGTTAGGAGACCATACGTGCATGCTTCGGGAATCACAAACCTTAACACCGATATTCTTACTAAACACAACCATTTACTAGAACCTCCCACATATTATCATCTCTATATCGCAAAACTATTGCAAGGAATCAAACATATCATATTCAGTGATCTACAAGTTTTATGTAGGATTTTATGTCTAACCATGTGAATGACCAATTCCTGTCATCTCTCTAAATAGATATAAGTGAAGCAAGAGAGTTTAATTCTTTCTACAAAAGATATGCCCACGCTTTAACAAATATAAGTGAAGCAAAAGAGCATTCTACAAATGGCGGTTTTCTATGTGAAGAGAAACAGGCAATCCAAACTTCAAATGATATAAGTGAAGCACATGAAGCATTCTATAAAGACATACTCAAAAGATTTAAGTGAAGTGCAATGAGCATTCCATAAATCAACCATGGACTATCTCATACCAGCATGGTGCATAAAAAAGTGAAAACTAAATGCAAAATACGCTCCAAGATTTGCACATATCGCATGAACGAAACGAATCTGAAAACATACCGATACTTGTTGAAGAAAGATGGGATGCCTTTCGGGGCATCCCCAAGCTTAGACGCTTGATTATCCTTGAATATTTACTTGGTATGCCTTGGGCATACCCAAGCTTGAGCTCTTGCCTCTCCTCCTTTTGCTCATATCGAGACCTCCTCGATCTTCGAACACTTCATCCACACAAAACTCAACAGAAAACTCCGTAAGATCGTTAGTATAATAAAGCAAATCACTACTCTAAGAAATGTTATAAACCAATTCATATTTTGTTTTGGCATTGTAGCTACTGCAATATAACTTTTCCATGGCTTAATCCACTGATATAAATTGATAGTTTCATCAAAACAAGCAAACTATGCATCAAAAAACAGAATCTGTCTTAAACAGAACAGTCTGTAGTAATCTGAACATTCACCATACTTATGGTACCCCAAAACTTCTGCCAACATTAGGAAAATAAAAAATTTGTATAGAAAGACAATGCAAAATGTTTCAGAACCGCTTGATGTTCCAGTAAAAAATGTAAAATCGTGCACTACAGCCAAAGTTTCTGTCTTGCACCACACAAACCAACGAGCAATCTAAACATCCTAAAGGCAAACCTTGGCACATTATTTTTATAATACAATGGAATTGTACAAGGGGATAATTATTTTTGATGAAAAGTTTTTGTAATTAAGATTCACAGAGTTTCCGTGAGCATGAACAAAGTTCAAGGAGCTCCCCCACTTCAACAATGCTTGTCTCTCTCACTTTCACTTTCCTTTTTGAAAATTTTTGGGTTCCCTTCTTTATTTTATTTTTATTTTTAGACTATATAAAAGCACTTAACAGAAATAAATGACCCTCTAAACCTTTCGGGTTGTCTCCCTGGCAGCGCTTTCTTTAAAGCCATTAAGCTAGGCATATAGTGCTCAAGTAATGGATCCACCCGGATCCCAAGGTATATCAAAGCTAATTTTAATTAACAATGATTTATAATTTAGTAGTGAGCACAAAGTAACATATATCATGCAACAACGAAGTCTAACTCTCTTCCTATGCATCGGCATGTCATAAAACAACAATTCATGCACACATAGTAAAGGCCAATGCATAGTATAAACAGTTTCTTGCAATTTTATCGTGTGGGAAACATAGAGAGGAGGAGATATAGTTCATCTCTCATAATAATTGCAAGTAGGAGCAGCAAGCACATGCATACTATATCTATCAAAATCATCAAGTTTAGTAGTAAAACACAACCCATCAATATAATCCTTAATAAGGGCAAACTTCTCTGATATAGTGTAGTCGAGAGAATTCAAAAAGATAATAGGACTATCACGCGTGGGTGCAATAGCAACAATTTCATGTTTAACATAAGGAACTATAGCAAGTTCATCTCCATAATCATAATTCATATTGGCATCTTGGCCACAAGCATCAACAAAAAGGGATATTTCAAAAGGATCAACGGGATCATAACAATCATCATAGCAATCATCCTTCGGTAAGCACGAAGGGAAATTAAACAATGTATGGGTTGAAGAGTTACTCTCATTAGAAGGTGGGCACGGGTAGCTAATCCGCTCTTCTTCCTTTTGTTCTTTGCTCTCCTCATCATCTTTTTCATCCAATGAGCTCACAGTTTCATCAATTCCTTTTTTCATAGACTCCTGCAAAATATTATTCTCTTCTTGGAAAGCGAAGGAGTCCTCAATATATGGTTTAACATAGGAATTAGAAGCATAATTATCATAAAAATATTTGAGTATGGCAAAATTTTCAGATTTGTAAAGAGTAGCATTATACTTCCCAATCAAAGAAGCAATTTCATAAGCACCCTTAAAAGCACAAAATTCTTCAATTTGTTGAGCATCATAGTAATTATAAACACCCTTAGCATATGAAGATACGATTACATTATCACTAAACTCACATTGATGGGGAAGGTGTTTCTTAGGGTCTTCAGAACAACAGGTAAAATCATATATTTCAAATAAATTCCAAGCATAGCATTGCAAACGATGAATTTGATCCAGTAAAAGTTTCCCTTTTTCAGATATGCGGTTTCGCACATAACAAGCATGCTCATCTAAAGATTTTCCCTCAACTAAGCTAGTTGGGGTTTCAGCACGAGCACATAGGGATCAAAGATTATCCAAGTAAAAAGCTTCAGTAGTGTGATAGATTTCGAGTGGTTCTTCAACCATTGGTGTAGTAGGTACAACTAATTCTTTTGGTATTTTGTGTTTCCTACCCATAACTAAAGATAGAAAACAACTAAGAACAGCAAATAAAAATTACTTAGTGATAAAGCAAACAAGCACACACGAGAATATTCACCCCACGCTATGACTCCCCTGCAACGGCGCCAGAAAAAGGTCTTGATAACCCACAAGTATAGGGGATCAATTGTAGCCTCTTTTGATAAGTAAGAGTGTCTAACCAAACGAGGAGCTAAAGGTAGAACAAATATTCCCTCAAGTTCTATCGACCACCGATACAACTCTACGCACGCTTAACGTTCGCTTTACCTAGAACAAGTATGAAACTAGAAGTACTTTGTAGTTGTTGTTGGATAGAATTGCAAGATAATAAAGAGCACGTAAATAAAAAGTAGGGGCTGTTTAGATAAAGAAGCAATAAAGTTAGTATAGTGGAAAAATGGTGGTAGGAGTTGCGCGATTATCCTTAAGCAATTGACTACTTTACTAGACTGATAGCAAGTTTTATGTGGGAGAGGCCATTGCTAGCATGGCATCCCTGACTTGGAATTATATGCACTTATGATTGGAACTATTAGCAAGCATCCGCAACTACTAACGTTCATTAAGGTAAAACCTAACCATAGCATTAAGATATATTGGTCCCCCTTCAATCCTGTATGCATCAATTTCTATGCTAGTTTGAAGCTTCTGTCACTCTTGCCCTCCAATACATAGTCCTATCAACATACAACTAACCCTATGGCGTGATCCACGCGCACGCTCATATGATGGGCACCAAAGGACAGCAACATAACCTCAAGCAAATTAAACCAATCATAGCAATTCATCAATTACCAATAGGACAACGAAAATCTACTCAGACATCACAGGATGGCAACACATCATTGGATAATAATATGAAGCATAGAGCACCATGTTCAAGTAGAGGGTACAGCGGGTTGTGGGAGAGTGGACCTCTGTAGATAGATGGGGGAATGTGATGGATATGTTGGTGAAGATGACAGAGGTGTTGGTGTAGATCGCGGTGATGATGATGGCCCTAGCAGCGTTCCGGCGCCACCGGGAGAGAGTGGGAGAGAGCGCCCCTTCTTCTTCTTCCTTGACCTTCTCCCTAGATGGGAGAAGGGTTTCCCCTCTGGTCCTTGGCTTCCATGGCATTGGAGGGGCGAGAGCCCCTCCGAGATTGGATCTGTCTCTCTGTCTCTCTCTGTTTCTGCGCTCCCAGATTTTACCCTTTCACCGTTTCTTATATTCCCGGAGATCCGTAACTCCTATTGGATTGAAACTTTGAACACGATTTGTTTTTCGGATATTAGCTTTCTTGCGGCGAAAGAAGGGCAGCAACCGCCTTTACGAGGTGTCCACGAGGGTCAGGGGCGCACCCACCCCCCTGGGGCGCGCCCCCTGCCTCCTGGGCCCCTCGAGCATCGTCTCGCGTTGATTCCACTTCCCAAAATTCATAAATATTCCAAAAATAATCTCCGTCAGTTTTTATCCCGTTTGGACTCCGTTTGATATAGATTTTCTGCGAAGCAAAAAACATGCAACAAACAGGAACTGGCACTGGGCACTGGATCAATATGTTAGTCCCAAAAATAGTGTAAAAAGTTGCCAAAAGTATATGAAAGTTGTATAATATTGGCATGGAATAATAAAAAATTATAGATACGATGGAGACGTATCAGTTGTCTCTTTATTGTATGAAATGCAAATGCCATGTAATTGCTTTACTTTATCATTATGCGTTAGCGATAATTGTAAAAGCAATAATTGGCGAGACGACCACGACGCTACGATGGAGAACAAGGTGTCGAGCCAGTAACGATGGAGATCATGACGATGCTTTGGAGATGGAGATCAAAAGCACAAGATGATGATGGCCATATCATGTCACGTATTTTGATTGCATGTGATGTTTATCTTTTATGCATCTTATTTTGCTTAGTACAGCGGTAGCATTATAAGATGATCCCTTAACTAAAATTTTCAAGGTATAAGTGTTCTCCCCGTGTATGCACTGTTGCGATAGCTCATCGTGTTGAGACACCATGTGATGCTCGGGTGTGAAGACTCTACATTCACATACAACGGGTGCAAGACAATTTTGCACATGTGGAATACTCGGGTTAAACTTCACGAGCCTGGCATGTACAGACATGTCCTCGGAAAACTGAAGACCAAAAGCTCGAACATGAATCATATAGTAGATATGATCAACATAGTGATGTTCGCCATTGATGACTACTCCATCTCTCGTGATGATCGGACATGGTTTAGTTGATTTGGATCACGTATCATTTAGATGACTCGAGAGATGTCTATCTAAGTGGGAGTACTTAAAGTAATTTCATTAATTGAACTTAATTTATCATGAACTTAGTCCTGATAGTTTTTGCATATCTCTGTTGTAGATCAATGTCCCGTGCTACCATTCCCTTGAATTTTAATGCGTTCATAGAGAAAGCTAAGTTGAAACATGATAATAGCAACTACACGGACTGGGTCCGTAACTTGAGGATTATCCTCATTGCTGCACAGAAGAATTATGTCCTTGATGCACCTCTAGGTGAAAGGCCTGCTGTAGGAGCAGATGCTAATGTTATGAACATCTGGCAAGCATGATCTGATGACTACTAGATAGTTCAGTGTGCCATGCTTTACGGCTTAGAATCAAGACTTCAAAGACATTTTGAACGTCATGGACCATATGAGATGTTCCAGGAGTTGAAGTTAATATTTCAAGCAAATGCCCGAGTTGAGAGATATGAAGTCTCCAACAAGTTCTATAGCTGCAAGATGGGGGAGAACAGTTCTGTCAGTGAAAACATACTCAAAATGTCTGGGTATCATAATCACTTGACTCAGCTGGGAGTTAATATTCTAGATGATAGTGTTATTGACAGAGTTCTCCAATCACTGCCACCAAGCTATAAAGGCTTCGTGATGAACTATAATATGCAAGGGATGGAGAAGACAATTCCCGAGCTCTTCGCAATACTCAAAGCTACGGAGGTAGAAATCGAGAAGGAGCATCAAGTGTTGATGGTCAACAAGACCACTAGTTTCAAGAAAAAGGGCAAGGGAAAGAAGGGGAACTCCAAGAAGAATGGCAAGCAAGTTGCCACTCCCGGGAAGAAGCCCAAATCTGGACCCAAGCCTGAAACTGAGTGCTTCTACTGCAAAGGGACTGGTCACTGGAAGCGAAACGGCCCCAAGTATTTGGCGGATAAGAAGGATGGCAAAGTGAACAAAGGTATATTTAATATACATGTTATTGATATGTACCTTACTAATGCTCATAGTAGCACCTGGGTATTCGATACTGGTTTGGTTGCTCATATTTGTAACTTGAAATAGGGGCTATGGATTAAGCGAAGATTGGCTAAGAACGAGGTGACGATGCGCATCGGGAATGGTTCCAAGGTCGATGTGATCACCGTCGGCATGCTACCTCTACATCTACCTTCGGGATTAGATTTAGACCTGAATAATTGTTATTTGGCGCCAGCGTTGAGCATGAACATTATATCTGGATGTTGTTTAGTGCGAGACGGTTATTCATTTAAATCATAGAATAATGGTTGTTCTATTTAAATAGTAATATCATTTATAGTCATTGTCGAATATCGGCTTCCGGCAAAACCCTTAAGGTTCAAACTTTGGGGTGCGCACGAAGATCTTCTCCCTACTGAATCACACCCACAACCTCGCCGCGATTCTAAGCTAGCACGATGAACAACACAAGAGACACAAGATTGATACAGGTTCGGGCCAACGTTGTGGTGCAATACCCTACTCCTGTGTGTGGTGTGGTGGATTGCCTCTTGGGCTGATGATGAATGGTACAGAGGAAGAACAACCTCGCGAGGAGAGGTGTTCTTGTGGTAGAATGCGGATGAACCTAACTTAGGAAGGATTCCCCCCCCCCCGGATCCCCTTCTACTGTGGTGGCTATCTCTATTTATAGAGGCCCTGGTCCTCTTCCCAAATAGTGGGAAGGGAGCCAACAACGGCCATTTTGAAAGGGGACAGCTAGTACAAGCTATCCTGACTAAAGGTGGTCTTCGACTGCCAAAGGCACTGGCCATGACGTCGTCTTGGGCTCCATGATGACCTCCGTCCTGCCGCTCTGCTTGTCTTAGTCTCGTTGCACTGATATGGAAACCTTTGCCTGATGCCTCGGTACTCCGCGTCTGCGCTTGCCTCCTTTGCACCAAAGAGGAAACAAGGACACTACGCAGGCTGGCGCCCGCCTGGTCTTGATCGTCAAGGCTTGCGTCACGAGCACCTCGTGAGGTACCCCTTGCCTTGAGATCTCCGCCTCCTCGCGAGCCTTCTTGGTGAGGCCGCCCCTGAGGAGGACTTGTGTCGTCCGCCCCGCGAGGCTTGGCCCCTCGCGAGGGTCCTGACTTGGGTTGATGAAGACGGGCCATACTAGACCTCTGTTGAGCCACGCTGTAGGCCGCAAGCAGGCAAGTCTGGGACCCCCGTTCCTAGAACGCCGACAGTAGCCCTCGGGCCCAAGGCACGCTCGGACTTGGCTTAGCAGCAAAGCTAAAGGGCAAGTACGGAGCGCCGCGGGCCCCAACAGCTTGCGGCCTTGGTCACCGCGTGGCGGTTAAATGGATGTGGGCGTCTCCGCTTCCCCACGCAGCCTCGGCAACTACCCGATTGACAAAAGGCAGGCCTGGGTAAGGCTTGCCTTCATTGTTCTCCTTAGCCTTGCTCCAGATCCCCTTCCTTGCTCTCTTGCTTCCGAAATCTCCAGATCCGCTCCATCCTTCCCCTTTCAGCGAGCAATGGAGCCCCGCAAGGCCGTGGCCGAGGCCCTGCCGGCTTGGTACTCGCTGGCCCTGGATCCCCCAACATCTTAGAGAAGAATCTCGTTGCTACGCGCCTGATGACGGCGGCGGAGGGCAGCGAGAAGGGGGAGACCAGACTCCAGGCCGGCTCTGCCGAGCCGGAGGCCAAGGGGAGCACCTTCTACCCCTTCTTCATGAGCACCGTCATCGCCGGCCTGGTTCCTCCCTTCTCCGAGTTCTTCTACACCGTTCTCCGCCATTACAGATTGCAGGCCCTCCATCTCCATCCCAACTCCATTCTCTTTTTGTCGATTTTCGCCTACTACTGCGAGGCGCATGTTGCGGTGATGTCGTCCGTGGCTTTGCTGCGCCACTTCTTCTCCCTCCGAATCACCAGCGGTCATACCTCGGCATGCACTGGCTTCGTCGCGTACTCCAAGGCCAACGCGATCTGGAAGACCGGGAAGAGGGTCGACGGCTTCTGGAGCAAGTGGGTGATGATGGATGCCAGATGCATCCACTCTCGGTTGGTGTTGCCAATGAAGCAGCCCCAGGCTAACGAGGGGTGGTCCCGCGCGAAGCTTGATGACAGATGGGTGAAGTTGGTGCTGGAGAAGATGAACGCCGACCTGAGGCCAGGCAATATGAAGGCGGCGAAGATGACAGGGGCCATGCTCCTGAGGGAGTTCCTGACGCAGCGGGTGGCTCCACTTCAGGCGCATTCGCGCCCGTTGTGGAGCTTGGGGGCACGGATGACGATCTTTGCCTGACCTCGGCAGCCCTGGCCGACGAGGATCTGGTCGCAGCTCTATGCCTCTTGGTTGGAGAGGACGTGGAAGGTCTGGAGGGCGCTCCTGCCCCCCCCCCCGTTCCTTCGCAACAACTAGCAACAGGTGCTGGATGCCATGCCCACCTTTGATGGGCGCATTCTGGTGCCCGCGGTGCCTCCTGAGGGCCAAGGCGACGGTGCTGGTGGAGGTTTCTTCTGATGATTCCCGCGGGGGAGGAGAGGAATACGAAGAAGAGGAGGAGCACGACTCGGAGGCGACCACTGAGGGGACGGGGGAGACCTCCCCCCGGCGTAGGGCCAGCATCCTCCGCACCCTGCCGGACGACGATGAGGCCGCCGCCATGCGGGAGGAGGAGGACCCGCCCGTGATCCCGAAGAAGGACAGGTCGGCGCTGATCTCTCAGGGGGCTGCTCCGGCTCAGGCACCGCCCGAGGCCGGCTCCAGCCCTTCTAGTACGCCTTCGTCCGCTCCTGGGCCTCTTGAGGCTGCCCCCCGGACCAAGAGGCTTACGGGCTTTAAACTTGGCAAGAGGCCGGTGGCCTATGCTGTGATTGACCAGTAAGCACTCCAACTCCGTCTTGTTCTTGTTCTTGCTGCCGAGGCTTGACTTTCTCCATCACTTGGTTAGGCCGCCGCTTGCGGCGAAGAAGAAGAAGGGGGACACGGTGGCTCTATCTAGGGCAGGCTCATATGCCGCAGCTGCGCCTCCGCCCGTGGGAAGGGGAGGCAGTGGAGCTCGCACCTCCCCTGCCCGATCGTCCTCGCGAGGCCCAAAGGAGCGCGCTGGCATGGTGCCAGCCCCCGTGGCACCGCTGACTCTGGAGGTGCTGGTGCCTGATGTTGTCGCTAAGGCGGACAAGACTCAGGAGCTCCCAGTCTCCCAAGTCGTGATCATGCTGCCGCCTTCTCCTCCTGCACCACTGGTTCCAGACTCCTCTGCTTCCTTCGCTGTCTTGGACTGTGCCCTTACTGAGGTGGGCCAGCTGCGAGAAGACCTCTAGGGCGCCAACTCCCTCCTGGTAGCCGGACACCTGGAGCTGGTCTCTGGCTGGGTTCACTCTAATACCTCCGTCCGGGCGGCACTGAGCCTGGCTGCGGCAGCTTCTAAGGAGGAGAAGCAGGCCGCCACCCAAGCTGCAGTCGCCCGCAATGCGGCGCTGAAGGACGCCACGGTCGCCCAGGACCGTTGCAAGGCGCTGGAGGCCGAGCTGTAGGGTTTGCGTGACGAGCTTGCCAAAGAGGCTCGCGACCGTCGGACGAAGGAGGAGGAGATGAAGGCTCGGGAGGACGCCATCGGGGACCGTGATGCCGAGTTGGCCGCTGAACGTGGCGTACTGAAGACGTTGGAGCAGAAGTTGAAGACGGAGAGGGCCGGGCTAGACACCAAGGCGAAAGTCCTAGCTGAGGACCGCGTGGCCTTCGCGGATCTTGAGGTGAGATCTCGCAAGGCGCTAAAGATGCTCTACGATGGTGGCCTGGAGAAGCCGTTGGCTGGGGCCAAGGACGGCCCCGCCCAGCTGCTTCCCTTCTTGGTCGAAGCGCTTGAGGAAGTCGTGACTAGCGTCGGCCCCATGGCCGAGGTTAAAGCTCGCGTCCTTTCTTCTGCGGCGTTGATGTGCGTCTTCAGCCACGTTTACCTTCGCGACCCTAGCGCCAATCTCGACGAGTTGCTGGAGCCCGTGGATGATGAGCACTCCGCCGCTGCTGCTAAAGCCGTGAAGGGCTGAGTGGAAGCCCTGCTGGAAAAGTTCCACGCCTTTGCCACTGCGCCCAAGGTAGGTACTGCTGATTCCGCGGCCTTGAGAGGTGGAGCTGACGGAGGCAACACCACCATGGAGGCGGGGCTCCTAGCGAATGACGGTGTTGCCCAAGGGTAATCTTCTCGCGGCTTCTTTCCTGTTTTAACTCCTGTAATATGCACTGTGCCTCGTGGAGGCATTTAAACTTGCGTTTGGTATCGTGAAGACAATTATGTTTTGTAATATTTGCTTCTGGATTTGCTTCGAGATTTTGCGGTTTCCTTCCTATTTGTTTTGTGTTCTACGTCGGCAGGGCCCGGCCCCGCGCATACCTCAACCGTCGTTAGCCCCGACCGGATCACCAGGACGGAACCAAGGAGTGAGGGGCTACGTGACAAGTTAGGCTCCTGAGTCGCGATGCTCAGGAGTCCCCCTTGACGCGCGAACAACAAATAGGGAGGGAGTGTAGGGGTGGATCTGGTGTTCTACATTGGCAGGGCCCGGCCCCGCGGATACCTCAACCCTTATTAGCCTTGCGGAACTAAGGAGTGAGGGGCTACGTGACCAGTTAGGCTCCTGAGTCGCGATGCTCAGGAGTCCCCCTTGACGTTTAAACGGTCTTCATACCTTAGCTCCGCTCCGGAAGGGTCACGCGATGACCAGGTCCGAGGGACCTGACTGGGTGGCGTGCACTCGGGCGTGACCCGGGCGCAGCCCCTGTGTCCAGCCCCCTAGCATGACGCTCCCAAGGGGAGGTGTTGCGATGAGGCCAGACATTGAGCTCTGGGCTCCCTGAGATTGATACAGTCATGGGCCGCCCTCGGTTGTTTATCACCAGCACGGAGCATAGCGCTTCCATATGTGTACGTGCATAGCCGCTCCTCGTTAGTGTCATCAGCCAGCGCGTAGCATGGTTCTTCCACTGGTATGTGGGAGAGGGGGCCCTCCGGGAGGAGCCCCCGTGGTGTGTACATCCCCGCCCTGACACGTGGCTTGCACGGCAGGGCTAGACAAGGTGTATCTCGACACTCGTGAGCCAGCGCGGGACTCACGAGGCCCTACCTCAAGGCGGGGTGTGCCTGGTCTTGAGCCTTGGACGACTGTGTGTTCCTGCGAGATGGTTAGATACAAACGCTCTACGTCCTCAGGTCCCAGTCCTCGAGTGATCTTAGCCGCCGCTGGTATGCCAGGTCGCCATGCCGTGGACAAGGCCACGGGGTGAGGGCTGGAGAGCCAGTAAGAGCTCCTGAGTCGCGATGTTCAGGAGCCCCCCTTTTAATGCGCAAGCGATTTTCATGAGGGAGAGAAGGCCCGTGGTAGGCGGCAGATGATAATCATAGGCGGGTTAAGCATGAAAGGCAAATCAACTTGGATAAACGCATGCAGGATACATGCCACTCGGTCAGGCCCGAGCGGCTTGGGGATGATGCAGCCCGAGGGTGCCCCCAGCAAGGTAAACTAAAGACATAAGCAAAAGGGATACATGCCACAGGGACAGACCCACGCGACCTGGGAATGATGCAGCCCTAAGGGCGCTCCCAGCTGAAATATAATCGAAAGACGTCATCTGATACCATTGTAGAGGGGGTGTTGGAGTAGCTGAAGGTGCGCGGTGAAGAGGCCGACCCTCACGAGCCACCGGAGCCTTGAGCCTCGGGAGGCTCTGGGGGTCCCGGTGGTTCCTCGAGGACCATGTCCATCTCCGCCAGGACCGCGTGGTGCCTGGCCTCCTGAGCTGCCAGAATGCTCCGTAGATGGCGCTGGTGAGTAGCAGTCGCGTTCGGCAGGCCGAAAGGCATGTGAATGTAGCTGTGCGGCACACCCTCGCAACATCCCACGCGCGAAGGCCAGAGGCGGTCTTGAGACGCGGCACAGTTGAGCACTGGGTAGTCGATGCAGACGCGCAGCCCGCCATCCTCTCCTGGATGGGGAGCTACGCCAGGTAAACGGCGATCGACGCGTATGACTCTTGATTCCTGCAGCTCCTGAGTGGTCTTCGTGATGAACTCCTGAGGGTTGGGCCTTCCTCGCCCCATGCCTTCCTGAGGGAAACGTGCTACGAAGCACGCCTCCAAGATGCCAACCTCCTGAGGCCTTGAGCTGGGCGATGTCTTCTTCTTGGGAACTGCCTCAGGAGGGTTCTCGCCCTTGCTGTCTGGGTCCTCGATCGATGCAGCTTGAAAGGCGCGCTCGAGGGAGCACACCGCATCCTTCTCTTCGCAGGGGACTATGATGATTCCGCCTTTTCCTAGCATCTTGAGGACATTGTAGCCATGGTGGGTCACTGCCATGAACTTGGCCAGGGCTGGATACCCGAGGATGGCATTATATGGTAGGCGAATGTGGGCAAAGTCGAAGTCGATGAGCTCGGCGTGGTAGTTGTTGTGCTATCCAAAAGTGACAGGGAGGCGGACCTGCCCTATCAGGGTAGTGGAGCCGTCAGTGACTCTCGAGAAAGGCTTCGTAGGCTGAAGTTGATCATATGGCACTTGAAGGTTGTTGAACATCTCGACGGACAGGACATTGAGCCCCGCGCCGCCATCGATGAGGGTCCTGGTAACTTGCACGTTGCTGATGAGTGGGGAACAAAGCATTGGGAGGACGCCAGCTGTAGCCACACACTTGAGTTGATCTACTAATCTAAAAGTGATGGCGCACTTGGACCACCTGAGAGGGCGCGTGGCCTCGAGCTTGGGGAGGACTGCGTTCACCTCACGAGCGAACTGCTTGAAGATGCGCTGAGAGGCAGGGGCCTGGGCACTGCCCAAGATGCAAGCGATAGAATGCGGCTCCTGGAAGCCCCTAACCCCCTCGTCCTGGTGGTGGTCATCATTCCTCCTACGCAGTGGTGGCAGAGGAGGATGGCCTGTGTTGCCCTGCGGGCGGTCCTGATCCCTCCAGGCTCCCTCGCGAGGCTGGTCCTGCCAGCGATCCTCGCGAGGTCGGTCATGCCACTCCTGGCGAGGGCCTCGGTCGTCCCATCGTCCTCCGGCTCTTCCTCCTCCTCGGTCGTAGCCCCGTTCGTTGTGCTCGAGGCGTCGACCGATGCGTCCTTCTCGAACGGCTCTGAGCTCCTGGCATTCGTTGGTGTTGTGGGTGTAGAGGTTGTGGTAGGCGCAGAATTGGCTACCCTTGGACGACTCCGGCTGGTCCCTGCCGTGCTTTGTGTCCGGTTCTGCTGCGAGTACGGCTGCTCCTTTGCGCTTCACGTCCTTGGCCTTGGCCTTCTTCTCTTCTGGGTCGGCAGCTGGAAGCTCGAGGAGGAAGAGGCGCCCTTCCTCAGCTCTTGCGCACTTGGTCACCAGGTTGAACAGCTCCAGAGATGTGCACAGATCCTCGTGGATGGTGAGCTCCTCCTTCATCTTGACATCGTGGACGCCATCGGAGAACGCTGAGCTGATGGCCTCTTCAGTCACCTTGGGGATCTTGAGGCGAGCGCTGTTGAAACGCTGGATGTACTTCTACAGGGTCTCTCCAGGCTGCTGCTTGATGCGGCGCAGGTCACCCATGGCTGGAGGGCGGTCGCGAGTGCCCTGAAAGTTGGTGATGAAACGGCTGCGCATCTCGTCCTAGGGGGAGATCAAGCCGGGAGGCAGGTTCAGGAGCCAGGTGCGGGCACCATCCTTGAACGCCATGGGAAACCAGTTCGCCATCACCTTTGCATCCCCTTTGGCCGCCTCGATGCCCAGCTCGTAGAGCTGCATGAGCTCTGCGGGGTCGGCGGTGCCGTCGTAGCGAGGAGGTAGGTCTGGCTTGAACTTGCCGGGCCAGGCGACGCTACGCAGCTCGGTGGTGAAGGCGCGGCAACCTGCGGTGGCCACGGGAGCCTTTTGCTGATGCTGGGCTTGCTCTTGATAGTTCCCGCGCACCGCCACCAGGGGCTGCGTGGTGTCTTGGCATGCTGGCTCAGGGATGTGATATTGTCGTGCTGGTGCAGGGAGCACGTGAGCGCCTTCTTGAGGCCGAGGGTTTTCTTGGCAACTCCTTTCTTTCCGCGCGGGAGCCGAACGCGGCAGGTCACGGCTAGGGGCCGCACGCCTTGGAGCCAGGGCGCCTTCTTGGGGAGGAGGTGGCGGAGGCACCCCCTAAGCCGCGTCGCCCACGCATGATGGAGGGCGAGGCAGCGAGAGAGACAGCATAGGAGAGCCCCCTGCGGCGCTGACGAGCTCGGTGATGCGAGCGAGCCACTCCTTGTAGAGGTCGTCGACGGGGCGGTAGTGTAGGAGCTCACGTGCGAGGAGCAACGCAGAATGCGTGTCTGTGGGGGCGCGACGAGTGTGAGATGACGAACCAGCTGGGGTTAGCGACAGAGTGGCGGTGCGGCCTTCCCGCCGCACCGAGGGGTGCAGCGAAGATGCTTGCTGTTCATTACCCGCCGAGCCGGTGGCGGCATTGGCGGCAGGCGACGGAGAACTACGAGGAGGCCCGCCGACGGGAGCCGTCTTGGCGACGCGGGCGGCGAGAGCAGCCTGGCGCTCAGCGCGAGATTGGCGAGCGTCTGCCATGGATGCGACAAAGCGATGGGACACGGATTAGCGGAGGAAAGATTTTGGTGCACCCCTACCTGGCGTGCCAAATGACGGATATTGGGTTCCGGCAAAACCCTTAAGGTTCAAACTCTGGGGTGCGCACAAAGATCTTCTCCCTACCGAATCACGCCCACAATCTTGTCGTGATTCTAAGCTAGCACGATGAACAACACACGAGACACAAGATTTATACAGGTTCGGGCCACCGTTGTGGTGTAATACCCTACTCCTATGTGTGGTGTGGTGGATTGCCTCTTGGGATGATGATGAACAGTACAAAGGAAGAACAGCCTCGTGAGGAGAGGTGTTCTTGTGGTGGAATGCGGATGAACCTAACTTAGGAAGGATTCCCCCCGGATCCCCTTCTAATGTGGTGGCTATCTCTATTTATAGAGGCCCTGGTCCTCTTCCCAAATATCGAGCGGGAAGGGAGCCAACAACGGCCATTTTGAAAGGGGGCAACTAGTATAAGCTATCCTGACTAAAGGTGGCCTTCGACTGCCAAAGGCACTGGCGATGACGTTGTCTTGGGCTCCACAGTGACCTCCGTCCTGCTGCTCTGCTCATCTTGGTCTCGTTGCACTGATATGGAAACCTTTTCCTAATGCCTCGGTACTCCGCGCCTGCGCTTTCCTCCTTTGCACCAAAGAGGAAACGAGGACACTGTGCAGGCTGGCGCCCGCTTGGTCTTGATCGTCATGGCTTGCGTCACGAGCACCTCGCGAGGTACCCCTCGCCTTGAGCTCTCCACCTCCTTGCGAGCCTGCCTGGTGAGGCCGCCCCTGAGGAGGCCTTGTGTCGTCCGCCCCGCAAGGCTTGGCCCCTCGCGAGGGTCCTGACTTGGGTTGATGAAGACGGGTCGTATTGGGCCTCTGCTGAGCCACGCTGCAGGCCGCAGGCAGGCAAGTCTAGGGACCCCCGTTCCCAGAACACCGACAGTCATGCACCCTTGAAGAGTGGTCTATTTTTGTTGAATCTCGATTGTGGTGATACACATATTCATAATTGATGCCAAAAGATGCAAAGTTGATAATGATAGTGCAGCATATTTGTGGCACTACTGTTTAGGTCATATTGGTGTAAAGCGCATGAAGAAACTCCATGCAGATGGGCTTTTGGAATCACTTGATTATGAATCATTTGATACTTGCGAATCATGCCTCTTGGGCAAGATGACTAAAACTCTGTTCTCCAGAAGAATGGAGCGAGCTAATGACTTACTGGAAATAATACATACCGATGTATGCGGTTCGATGAGTGTTGAGGCTTGCAGCGGGTATCATTATTTTCTGACCTTCACAGATGATTTGAGCAAATATGGGTATATCTACTTCATGAAACACAAGTCTGAAACATTTGAAAAGTTCAAAGAATTTCAGAGTGACGTGGAGAATCATCGTAACAAGAAAATAAAGTTTCTATGATCTAATCGCAGGGGCTAATATATGAGTTACGAGTTTGGCCTTCATTTAAAACAATGTGGAATAGTTTTACAACTCATGCCACCTGGAACACCGCAGCGTAATGGCGTGTCAGAACGTCGTAACCATACTTTATTAGATATGGTGTGATCTATGATGTCTCTTACCGATTTACCACTATCATTTTGGGGTTATGCATTGGAGACAACTGCATTCACGTTAAATAGGGAACCGTCTAAATCCGTTGAGACGACACTGTATGAATTATGGTTTGGCAAGAAACCTAAGCTGTCGTTTCTTAAAGTTTGGGTTTGTGACACTTATGTCAAAAGGCTTCAGCCTCATAAACTCGAATGCAAATCGAAGAAGTGCGTCTTCATAGGATACCCTAAGGAAACAATTGGGTACGCCTTCTACCACAAATCCGAAGCCAAGACATTTGTTGCCAAGAATGGAAACTTTCTAAAGAAGGAGTTTCTCTCGAAAGAAGTGAGTGGGAGGAAAGTAGAGCTTGATGAGGTAATTGTACCTTCTCTCGAACTGGAAAGTAGCTCATCACAGAAAACCGTTCTCGTGATGCCTGCACCAACTAGAGAGGAAGCTAATGATGATGATCATGAAACTTCAGATCAAGTTACTACCAAACCTCGTAGGTCAACTAGAGCATGTTCCGCACCAGAGTGGTACAGTAATCCTATTCTGTAAGTCATGTTACTAGACCATGACGAACCTACGAAATATGGAGAAGCGATGATGATCCCAGATTCCGATAAACGGTTTGAGGCCATGAAATCTGAGATAGGATCCATGTATGAGAACAAAGTGTGGACTTTGGTTGACTTGCCTGATGATCAGCGAGCCATAGAGAATAAATGGATCTTCAGAACAAAACTGACGCTGATGGTAATCTTACTGTCTACAAAGCTTGACTTGTCGCAAAAGGTTTTCGACAAGTTCAAGGAGTTGACTACGATGAGACCTTCTCACCCATAGTGATGCTTAAGTATGTCTGTATCATGTTAGCAATTGCCGCATTTTATGATTATGAAATCTAGCAAATGGACATCAAAACTGCATTCCTTAATGGATTTCTTAAAGAAGAGTTGTATATAATGCAACTAGAAGGTTTTGTCGATCCTAAAGGTACTAACAAAGTGTGCAAGCTCCAACAATCCATCTATGGACTCGTGCAAGCATCTCGGAGTTGGAATATACACTTTGATGACGTGATCAAAGCATGTGGTTTTATACAGTCTTTCGAAGAAGCCTGTATTTACAAGAAAGTGAGTGGGAGCTCTGTAGCATTTCTAATATTGTATGTGGATGACATATTCTTGATTTGAAACGATGTAGAATTTCTGGATGGCATAAAAGGATACTCGAATAAAAGTTTTTCAATGGAATAGCTCGGTGAAGCTGCTTATATAGTGGGCATCAAGATCTATAGAGATAGATCAAGACGCTTGATAGGACTTTCACAAAGCACATACCTTGATAAAGTCTTGAAGAAGTACAAAATGGATCAGTCAAAGAAAAGGTTCTTGCCTGGGTTACAAGGTGTGAAGTTGAGTCAGACTCAATGCCCTTCCACTGCAGAAGATAGAGAGAAAATGAAAGCCATTCCCTATGTCTCAGCCATAGGTTCTATCATGTGTGATATACTGTGTACCAGACCTGATGTGTGCCTTGCTATAAGTCTGGCAGGGAGTTACCAAAGTAATCCTGGAGTGGATCACTGGACAGTGGTCAAGAACATCCTGAAGTATCTGAAAAGAACTAAGGATATGTTTCTCGTTTATGGAGGTGACAAAGAGCTCATCGTAAATGGTTACGTCAATGCTAGCTTTGACAGTGATCTGGATGACTCTAAGTCACAAACCGGATACGTATTTATATTGAATGGTGGAGCTGTCAGTTGGTGCAGTTCCAAGCAGAGCGTCGTGGTGGGATCTACGTGTGAAGCGGAGTACATAGCTGCTTCAGAAGAAGCAAATGAAGGAGTTTGGATGAAGGAGTTCATATCCGATCTTGCTGTAATACCTAGTGCATCGGGTCTAATGAAAATCTTTTGTGACAATACTCGAGCAATTGCCTTAGTGAAGGAATCCATATTTCATAAAAGAACCAAACACATCAAGAGACGCTTCAACTCCATCCATGATCAAGTCATGGAGGGAGACATAGAGATTTTCAAAATACATACGGATCTAAATGTTGCAGACCCGTTGACTAAGCCTCTTCCACGAGCGACACATGATCAACACCAAGACTCCATGGGTGTTAGAATCATTACAGTGTAATCTAGATTATTGACTCTAGTGCAAGTGGGAGTCTGAAGGAAATATGCCCTAGAGGCAATAATAAAGTTGTTATTTTATATTTCCTTATATCATGATAAATGTTTATTATTCATGCTAGAATTTTACTAACCGAAAACTTGATACATGTTTGGATACATAGACAAAACACAGTGTCCCTAGTAAGCCTCTACTAGACTAGCTCGTTAACCAAAGTTGGTTAAGTTTCCTAACCATAGACATGTGTTGTCATTTGATGAACGGGATCACATCATTAGGAGAATGATGTGATGGACAAGACCCATCTGTTAGCTTAGCATATTGATCATTTAGTTTTATTGTTATAGCTTTCTTCATGTCATATACATATTCCTTTGACTATGAGATTATGCAACTCCCGAATACCGGAGGAATACCTTATGTGCTATCAAACGTCACAGCGTAACTGGGTGATTATAAAGATGCTCTACAGGTATCTCCGAAGGTGTTTTTTGGTTGGCATAGATCAAGATTGGGATTTGTCACTCAGACCATCGGAGAGGTATCTCTATGCCCTCTTGGTAATGCACATCATAAGAAGCCTTGCAAGCAAAGGGACTAATGAGTTGGTTGCGGGATGATGTATTATGGAACTAGTAAAGAGACTTGCCGGTAACGAGATTGAACTAGGTATGAAGATACCGACGGTCGAATCTCGGGAAAGTAACATACCGATGACAAAGGGAATAATGTATGTTTTCATCACGGTTCGACAGATAAAGATCTTCGTAGAATATGTAGGAGCCAATATGAGCATGCAGGTTCCGCTATTGGATATTGACGGAGATGTGTCTCGGTCATGTCTACATAGTTCTCAAACCTGTAGGGTCCGCATGCTTAACGTTTGATGATGATTTTGTATTATATGAGTTATGTGATTTGCTGACTGAATGTTGTTCGAAGTCCCGGATGAGAACATGGACATGACGAGGAGTCTCGAAATGGTTGAGAGGTAAATATTGATATATAGGACGATAGTATTCGGACACGTGAAGTGTTCTGGAGGGTACCGGGTACATATCAGGTCACCGGAAGGGGTTTCGGGCACCCCCCGGCAAAAGATGATGGCATAATGGGCCAAGAAGGGAAACGCAGAAGCCAACAGGGGCTGCTGCGCCCCCATATGGGCCGAACCAGAGGAGAAGGAAAGAGGGGAAGAGAGAAGGAAGGGGAGGGATTCGGCCTCCCCCTTCATTCCCTCGTCCTCCTTCCTTCCCCCTCCGGAACTTATGGAAGGGGGGAGGCCGAATTGGGGAGGCGCCCAAGTAGGATTCCTCCTACTTGGGGCGCCCCCTTGCTGCTCCCCTCCCTCTACCACCTATACATACATGGGGATGGAGCACCTAGAACACACAACAACATTTGTTAGCCATGTGTGGCGCCCCCCTCCAGATTACACCCTTAGTCATATTCTCGCAGTGCTTAGGCGAAGCCCTGCGCGGATCACTTCACCATCACCGTCACCACACCGTCATGCTAACGGAACTCATCTACTACCTTGACACTTTGCTGCATCAAGAGTTTGAAGGATGTCATTGAGCTGAACGTGTGCAGAACTCGGAGGTGTCGTATGTTCAGTACTTGATCAGTTGGAACGACAAGAAGTTCGACTACATCAACCGCGTTGACAAACGCTTCTGCTTTCGGTCTACGAGGGTACGTATACACACTCTCCCCCTCTTATTGCTATGCATCACCTAGATAGATCTTGCGTGAGCGTAGGAAATTTTTTGAAATTGCATGCTACGTTTCCCAACAAATGTCCCACTAAATGGTTCTCTAATCAACTACCCATTAGGTTCAAATCAGTCTAAAGCGTCGCCTCGCTTTACAGTTTAACGCATAAGCGGTGAGGCGCCCCCTAGTGCCTCGCTTCACTTTACCGCTTTAAAAACATTGCCTTCCGCCACCAGTGATCTACTTCAAATCTGTTCATGTGGACAAACACATGTATCTAATTCACTAGAGCATCTAGTGAAAACGAACAGCAAGAAGGTAGTATTTAATTCTGTGATAGTAATCCCATAATTGCAGCAGACACAATAATCTTCAACTTCTTGGGTGACAAAATTGATTGACTATTGAATCTACTCATGTTTAAACCCCATTGGAAAGAGAGAGGGAAAATACTAAACCGACCTAGAAGAACCAAACAGAGAAAGGAGATGGGCGACCTTCCATGGTGTTAGGGTCGGAGCAGCCTTCCTCTCTTGGCACGGCATGCCATTGAACCCGCGTGGGAGCGGATTCTCTATGGACCTGTTCCTTCACACAACAAGGTCAGACCGGATGGGAACTAATTGTCTGCACAAAAGAAAACAGCGAACGGGGGTTCATTTATTCAGAGAAGAGGAATTATCAGCCATAGAAAAATAGTAGTGCGTCCATCATTCAATGCTCTGAAGAATGAAGGATAGGGTCAGCTATATATACTAGCCACTTGTACTAATGACTAAATCATGTGAATCTCATCCTTGACATATGTAAACAAGAGGCGTCATCTATGAAGAGTTGGAGAAGGTGCTTTGATGCATCAAGAAAAATTAGAGCTTGCATATACAACCTGTAGGACAGGGGTTCCAGCGGACCTCACCATGGAAATTCGGTTTCACAACAAACTAGAATTATAAAAACTACTAGTCAGGCTAAAGCAGAGCATAGCATTGACAACTTGGGTAAACCAAATGACACAAGACTTGAGGCATGCACATCTATTTGAAAATAACATTACAATGCACTGACATGAGCAATCAATTATGCAATCCCTAATCGCGGTGGCAACAAGCTCCAACATGTGGGCCATGTTGATGACAAAATTGATTGATGAGAAGAAAAAAACTGAATCAGCCTAGAACCAAACTAAACAGAGAGAGAGAGAGAGAGAGGAGATTGGTGACCTACCATTGTGTGAGGGTCAGAGCAGCCATGCAGAACTACACTGCCGCCTTTCCTCTACCGGCATGCCCCACTTTTTCTTCCAGGTTCTAGCACATGATCATACCCACCGCAACAACTCTGTATCAAACACAAGCATCATAATTTTTAGTACGTAGTAATTCAAAATGTTGACCCAATATAACATGAACCAATGTCAAATATTCAATTGCATAAATAAAAATGAAACATTGAACTAAACAGAGGAAAGCAATATTGTTTCAAGCATAAAAAATTCTAGTACTGGAATGCTTTCCTTTGTCTAGTATGCAACTAGTATCATGTGGTTTTAGGAAAATCAAAACCGAAGTACATATAATAGCCACTAAAAATTGTAACAAACATCAAAACTGTAACACAAGGATCAGGTAATTTGGATGCACAACAAGAAAATAATAGAAAGTAGGCAGGCTAGAGCAGAGCATGGACAACTTGGTTAAACAATTTAAACACAAAACTTGTAGGCATATTAATTGGCGATATTTGACAAACGCATGAATCCAATTCACATGACCATCCAGTGAAAGCAAGCAACAAATAATAAGCATAACAAGGCACATAAAGTCTTGGGAAATCCTGCAATAGTAATCCTTTGCTGCTATCATTCACTAGCAAAGCTAATCCTTGTGTCTAGATTATGTGTGAGATGATATGATGCAACAACAAGTGGGGCCCAACAAGGAAGTAGCTAAAAGGTTGTACATACAAAAAAATGTTGAGTCCTCCTTGTCATCATGGAACTAATTCATCCATCCATCTCTGTTTCTTTCAGCAACAAGTTGCACTACTCTTCAGTCACAACTTTCTTTCTTTTATAAATAAATATCAAGTGTGTGATCAGTGGGGTGTCCACATCCTTGGTGTGGAGGTGACCGTTTTATTTTGGGAGGATAGGACTCTCCTTGTAGAGAAATATTATGTATATATGTTATGCAAGACAAGACCGATTGGTCCTTCCACCACCAGTGATCTAGTTCAAACTTGCTCGTCTGGACAAACACATGTATCTAACTCACATACATGAGCATCCAGTGGAAGCAAACAGTAAGCAGGTCGCATCTAATCTAATTTTGCAATAGTACTCCCTACTAACCGCGGCCCATGACCAATAGTAATTCTTCAGTAGTAACTTGTTGTTGGACAAAATTGATTTATCTCTAAATCTGCTCATGTTTAAATACCATCAGGGAGAGAGAGAGAGAGAGAGAGAGAGAGAGAGAGAGAGAGAGAAAACAAATTGAATCGCCCTAGAACTAGAACCGAACAGAGAGAGAGGAGATGGTAGTAAACTGACTGACACAATGCGTTAAGGCATCAATCAAGCACCCAGGATGGAGGACGTGGATTTTTAGAGCATATGCACCCAGGCCCTCCTATCCTAACTCTTCAATATTGCTTTAAGATCCGTGCGACACAACTAAGTTTCTATATGAAATTTTCTCTTTTTTGCTTTTCCCACATAGAATATATCTTAAAGTTCAAACCTATGCAGGATGGCAAATCTTTCTAACTAGAATCTAGGATAAATCTTTCAGAATTTTTTGTCCGACATAAATATTAAAAATATGATTTTTTAATCAAACAAAACGTATTTTGTATATTTATGTTTGACAAAAAAATCTGTACGATTTATCCTAGATTCTACTCAGAAAGCTTTGTCACGCCGCATAGGTTTGAACTTCAAGATATATTCTATGTGGGAGAAAAAAAAAAGAGAAATATATTTGCACGAATCTTAAAGCAAAAAATGGATGGCTAGATAGAGAGGGCCTGGGTGCATATGCTCTAAAATATATTTTCGCCAGGATGGACGTCACCCAGCCATGGCGGTTTGGTTTCGCAACCAAACCAAGCAGAATATACATATATGCACTAGTAGGCTAGAGCATTGCATCAAAAAGTGATGCAATGCGTGACTGCATTCAAGGGCAATCTATCTAACGGTAGAAGAGTTGGAAAAAACATGATGTATACATGCAATGGACACACACAGACCCAGTTTGCTCCAGTTTCAGTCATACAAAACTAAACCAAAACGTGACACGGAATTCGCTCCCTCTTCTAGTCATGGCATCCAGAATTTACAAACCGAAGCACTAAAACATACTGTATATACAAACTGCAGGTAGGTGATATTCAGAACTGGGGATAAATTGGATGGGGAAGAGGGTAAGCTCACTCATCACATTGGCGCTGGGGGAGAGGTGGAGAGGGATGGATGTTAACGTGCTCCTCCTCCTCCTCTCCTCTCCGCCATGTTGTCACTACCCATGGAGAGACGCGTGGGAGGGGTTCTCCATGGCCCGGCCCCCTTCCTTCCTTCCACATAAGCAGATTATCAGACCAAGATGAGAACTTGATGAAGAAAACTAGAGGAAGAAGAAGAGGATGGGATGCACTCACGCAACAGATGCTCCTCCTGGAGGGGATCCTCCTACGGGTGGAGCCGTGGGGCTAGCTAGTTAGGGTTGAGGTCGGACACGGTGGCTAAGGAGTGGGTGGAAGAGGGGCGGTGCTTTGTAGTGGAGAAGGATGGAGCTCGGTCCTCTGCTGCTCACGGTAGCCCGAGCACCGTGGCTCCTCCACAGCGGCCGGGGAGAAGAGAGACGAGGCACGACATCTGGGAGAGGAAGAACGCAGGCGTAGGAGTCACTGTTGCCGCCGCCGGATTAGGGATTGGGGTTTGGCAAAGGTGTAGGGGTTGGGTGAGGCGACATGGGGATTCGAAAGGGATTCTCCTTCGTTGGTTTGGGGCTTGGTTGGTTTTCCACCATACGAGGAGCCATAGATTGCTCGTTCCTCATTGGTCGACTGCCTAGTCACACGGATGTTGGGGAACATTGCATGGAAAACAAAAAAAATCTATGCACACGCAAGATCAATCCATGGAGATGTATAGCTACAAGAGGAGGAGACATTCATGTCTAATACGCAACTTTATTCTTGTAGACTCGTGTTGGGCCTCCAAGCGCAGAGTTTTGTAGGACAGTAGCAATTTTCCCTCAAGTGGACGACCTAAGGTTTATCAATCCGTGGGAGGCGTACGATGAAGATGGTCTCTCTCAAACAACCCTGCAACCAAATAACAAAAAGTCTCTTGTGTCCCCAACACACCAAATACAATGGTAATTTGTGTAGGTGCAATAGTTCGGGGAAGAGATGGTGATACAAGTGTAGTAATGATAGTAGATATTGATTTTTGTGATAGTGACAATAAAAAAAGAGCAAGGTAGCAAGTAACAAAAGTGAGCACAAACGGTATTGCAATGCTTGAAAATGAGGCCTAGGGTCCGTACTTTCGCTAGTGCAATCTCTCAACAATGCTAATATAATTGGATCATATAACCATCCCTCAACGTGCGATGAATTACTCCAAAGTTCCTATCTAGCAGAGAATATAAGAAGAAATTATTTGTAGGGTATGAAACTACCTCAAAGCTATTCTTTCCGATCAATCTATCGTACTAAAATAACACCAAGCTATTCTTTCCGATCGATCTAACCAAGAGTTCGTACTAAATTAACACCATATGATGCACATCAACCAACTCTAATGTCACCTAAATACTCCAATGTCACCGCGAGTATCCGTGAGTTGATTATACGATATGCATCAAACAATTTCAGATTCATAATATTCAATCCAACACAAAGAACCTCAAAGAGTGCCCCAACATTTCTACCAGAGAAACAAAGACAAGAACGTGCATCAACCCCTATGCATAGATTACCCCAATGTCACCTCGGGAATCCACGAGTTGAGTGTCAAAACACATATCAAGTGAATCAATATGATACCCCATTGTCACCACAGGTATTCATAGCAAGACATACATCAAGTGTTCGCCAATCCATAAAAGTATTCAATCCGATAAAACGAAATCTCAAAGGGAAAACTCAATTCGTCACAAGATAGAGAGGGGAAAACATCATATGATCCAACTATATTAACAAAGTCGCGATACATCGATCGTGACATGTCAAGAACACGAGAGAGAGAGAGAGAGAGAGAGAGAGAGAGAGATTAAACACATAGCTACTAGTACAAAGCCTCAGCCCCGATGGTGGACTACTCCCTCTTCATCATGGTGGCCACCGGGATGATGAAGATGGCCACCAGTGATGATTTCCCCCTCCGATGGAGTGCCAAAATGGGGTCTAGATTGGTTTTTCGTGGCTACAGAGGCTTTCGGCAGCGGAACTTCTGATCTAGGGTCTCCGCGAGCATTTTTGGAATATTTGATGATTTATAGGGTGAAGAGGGGGTGTGGGAGGCTACCGAGGTGGTCACAAACCACTGGGGCACGCCTGGGGCCCAGGCGTGCCCTTGTGGGTTGTGCCCCCTTCGGGGCACCCCCAGGTGCTGCTCTGGCCCATTGGATGTCTTCCGGTCCATAAAAAGTGCATAAAAAGTTTCGTGGTGTTTGGACTCCATTTGATATTGATTTCCTGCGATGTAAAAAACAAGCAAAAACAGCAACTGGCACTAGGCACTAGGTCAATAGGTTAGTCCCAAAAAATGATATGAAGTAGCTATAAAATGATTGTAAAACATCCAAGAATGATATTATAACAGCATGAATACTTCATAACTTATAGATATGTTGGAGACGTATCAGCATCCCCAAGCTTAATTCCTACTCGTCCTCGAGTAGGTAAATGGTAAAAGAAATTATTTATGAAGTGTGAATGCTAGCAAAGTGCATAAGTTTGATCAATGATAATTTCAATCACTTTCCCTAGCATCATAACAGCAACTCTTTCTCATAAAACTCATCATGACAAAGTAGCAACAAATTCACATGTTAAGGTTCAAACAATGAATTCTCTTTGAAACTCAACAACCTATGTTATTAGTCACAAACAATTGCAATTCAACTTATTCAACAGAGTCTAAGTAAGAGCTCCACATACTCAACCATCATATAGTCTTCTATGATTGCTAACACTCACCGCATACACATGAGCAAAATGTTTCAACCGGACACATAGAAAGATAGGGGCTTATAATTTCGCCTCCCAACGTACACCTTAAGGGTGATGTCAACAATAATAACTCATACTACCCATATCCAACTGGATATATGTTCCTAGATCTTTCCTCACCACATGATGCTTGCCAAAAGAGAAAAATAAAAAGGAATAGAGAGAAAAACCTTGACTCTTGCACGAAAGTAAATACATAAAAGTAAAAGGTAGGCCCTTCACAGAGGGAAGCAGAGGTTGCATGCGCTTTTTGTTTGTATGCTCAATCCCTTAGTGCAAAAGAACATCACGTTATATTTCCCCTTATGATAGCAACCTTTACTATGTAGTATGTCGCTTTTATTCTTTGCCATCACAAGTTCGTACAACGCTCAAATTTCTCTTACACTGAATGATCTAACACTTTTAGAAGCAATTTTATTGCCTTATTGCACTGATGACAACTTACTTGAAGGATCTTACTCAATCCTTAGGTAGGTATGGTGGACTCTTGAGAATAAGATTTGGGTTTAAGGGTTTTTGGATGCACAAGTAGTATCTCTTCTTGGTGCGGAATTTTTGGCTAGCAAAGATGGGGGGCAAGCACCACATGTTTAAGGATCCATGACAATATAACTTCTATGTAAATATGAACAAAAATAAATCATTACATTGTCTTCCTTGTCCAACGTCAACAACTTTTGCATATAATATTTTGATGGGGGCTCACAATCACAAAAGATATCCAAGATAGTGTATTCGCATGTGAAAGTTCTCTTCCTTCTACTAATCATTCATGAATTGCTTGTATGACCAATATTGTGATTGTCAAGCTTCAAAAGATTTCACTTTCTAAACCCAATGTGAAGCTACCACTAGGCATGATATGAACATACAATTTCAGCTTCATGATATTCAATTCATTCAACAATTTACTCATAGGATATAAGTGAAGCACAAGAGTAATTGACAAGCTACTCCAAAAAGATATAAGTGAAGATCAAGCGAGTAGTTAAGAAAATGGGTAGCCAATTGTGGATTCTATCTTATTTAGAAACTTTCAAATCTAAGTATTTTATATAAACGGCAATAAAAACAAAATAAAATGACATTCCAAGCATATCACAACTCATGTGAAGAAGCAAAAACTTAGGCTCAACCGATACTAACCGATAATTGTTGAAGAAGAAAGGTGGGATGCCTACCGGGGCATCCCCAAGCTTAGATGCTTGAGACTTCTTGGAATATTAGCTTGGGATGCCTTGGGCATCCCCAAGCTTGAGCTTTTGTGTCTCCTCAATTCCTCTTATATCATGGCTTCCCTAAATCTTAAAAACTTCATCCACACAAAACTCAACAAGAACTCGTGAGATAAGTTAGTATAAACCAATGCAAAAACCTTATCATTCTCTACAGTAGCAAATTACTAAAATTATTATTCAACATTTCATACTAAATGCCTCTGCATATTTAATACTCCTATCCTCAAATAGAATCATTAAACAAGCAAACATATGCAAACAATGCAAACATAACAGCAATCTGCCAAAATAGTAAAGTCTGCAAAGAATGCAATAGTATCAACACTTCTTTAACTCCAAAAATTCAGAAATTACCACACTATAGAAAATTTATCATAGATTATGTTGCAAAAAGTTTCAAAATTTCATCACATTCTGACTTTTCTGGGGAATTTTTGCAACAATGATAAACTTCCTGTTTTCAAACAACAACATGTAGACTTGCAAAATAAGCATAGTAACGGCTATCTTTGCCACTTTTATTGAAAAGAAAGATGCAAAACATTATTATAAGTAACAGAAAGCAAATCCTAACAAAAGGAAATGACGCTCCAAGCAAAACACATATCATGTGACGAATGAAAATGCAGCTCCAAGTGAGGTTACCGATAATGTTGGAGACGAAGGAGGGGATGCCTTCCGGGGCACCCCCAAGCTTAGTTGCTTGGATATTGCTTGAATATTACCTTGGGTTGCCTTGGGCATCCCCAAGAATAGGTTATTCTCACTCATTTTTCTCCTCATATCGACATCTCATCCATAACATGAAAACTTCAATCACACAAAAATAAACGGACCTTCGTGAGATAGGTTAATATGATAAAGAGCAAAGCATTTCACTTTGGTACTATCAAAGACAAGATTCATAATTGTTTCCACACAATTCCCTCTGTAGAATATCATTTCCAAAATTTATATTGAGCAATATAAGCCATAGAAACTATAAAACAAGCAAACTATGCATTGAAAACAGAATCTGTCAAAAACAGAACAGACTGTAGTAATCTGTACTCCAACCATACTTCTGATACTCCAAATATTCTGAAAATTACGAAAACGTAGGGAATTTGTATATCTATTACCTATAAAAAAATCAGATCAAAAGCACGTTCTAGTGAATTTTAGAAATTCCTGGACTGAGCGCAAAAGTTTCTGTTTTTGCACAGAATCAAGTCAACTATCATCCACACTATCCCAAAGGCTTTACTTGGCACTTTATTGAAACAAAAGCTACAAAACATGATTACTACAGTAGCATAATCATGTGAACACACAAAAACAGTAGGTAAAAGTGTTGGGTTGTCTCCCAACAAGCGCTTTTCTTTAATTCCTTTTAGCTAGGCATGATGAGTTCAATGATGCTCACATAATAGATAAGAATTGAAACATAACAAGAGCATCATGAAACACATGGCAAGCACATTTAAGCCTATCCCACTTCCTATGCATAGGGATTTTGTGAGCAAACAATTTATGGGAACAAGAATCAACTAGCATAGGAAGGCAAAACAAGTGCAACTTCAAATCTTTCAACACATAGAGAGGAAACTTGATATTTTTGCAATATGTAAAAGAATATGTTCCTCTCTCATAATAATTTTCAGTAGCATCATGAATGAATTCAACAATATAACCATCACATAAAGCATTCTTTTCATGATACATAAGCATAGAAATTTTGTTACTCTCCGCATAAGCAAATTATTCTCATGAATAGTAGTGGGAGCAAAGTCAACAAAATAACTATCATGTGATTGAAAATTAAAATCATGATGAAAAGTTTCATGGTTATCATTATACTTTATAGCATACTTGTCATCACCATAATCATCATAGATAAGAACTTTGTTATCATAGTCAATTGAAGCCTCATCCAAAATGGTGGATTCATCACTAACTAAAGTCATGACCTCTCCAAATCCACCTTCATCATTGTGATAAGATTCAACACCCTCCAGAATAGTGGGGTCATTACCTAGAGTTAACACTCTTCCAAACCCACATTCATCATTGTAATCATCATAAATAGGAGGCATGCTACCATTATAACAAATTTGCACATCAAAACTTGGGGGAATAAAAATATCATCTTCATCAAACATAGCATCCCCAAGGTTATGGCTTTGCATATGACTAGCATCATGGATATTCAAAGAATTCATACTAGCAACATTGCAATCATGCTCATCTTTTTTGACCAATGAAAACAGCAGGAGAGCCTCCTATTGTTGCTTTTCTTTTTATTACTTAAATAATATTAACCATGGGTTAACATTACAGAACAGGTTTGATTTACATGGCTAAAACAAGAATACAGGAGGTTTAAAACTAGCCTATGTAAACCAGGGGGGTCACAGAGATAAAGAGTTTGAAAACCCCTCTAAAAAACTCAAATTTTGGGGGTTGATCCTATAGCCCAGGATCACAAAATCTTCCTTAAGCTTCCTCAGCCACTCACCATGTGTGGCCACCTCTCCATCAAAGATCTCTCTGTTGCGTTGCTTCCAAATATTCCAGGTAGTTAATATAGTTATCTCTTTGAACAAAGGTCCTCGCCACCTCACTCTAGCTCTCTCATATCTGTGCTGTATGTCTGGATCATTGCCCCAATCAATGCCCACAACCTCCCAGCATTTGGCGGCAAAAGGACAGTCATAAAATAGATGAGCATTTGTTTCCACAACTCCCATATTGCATATTGGACAGTCATGATCATCTCCAATATTAAAGTGTCTTCTTAGCAGCAGATCTCTTGTGTTGACCCTGTCATTCAACATCAACCACGCAAACACCTTATGTCTCATGATACACTTCGACTTCCAAATGTATGTGATGCATGTGGGAGTCAACACATTTCTGAACATGTATTTGTAAAACTTCTGTGGTTTGAAATCCACATCACCCCAGCAAAGAATCCACTCATCTGTTCCCATAGCTTCCAGGTTAATTCCTGCCATGATCTCTCGCAGATTATCCAGCTCAGTTCTGGCTTCCATTGACAGCGGGAGCATAAAGTTGTCCGCGTGATCATAGTTGTTATAGTACTGTGCCAACGAGATGTCTTCGTCTTTAGCAAAAGAGAAAAGGTGATCATGAGATTCCATCAAGGGTATTTCGTTTATCCAAACATCTTTCCAAAGAAGAACCATGTCCCCCGCGGCCGGTATACATGTTGTAATCCCATGATAAATATCCATAAGAGAGAACACGTCACGCCACCAAAGGAGCCACAAGGTGGCTTTGCGTGGGGTGGTGTATCGTCATAATGGGCATTCCAAACTAACATTACCCAGGGGACATCTTGCTTATGAATGAACTTATGCAGGTACTTGAGCAGAAGAGCCTTGTTTTGGATTTGCAGGTTTAAAATTCCCAGTCCCCGTTTTTTCTTTGGACGACAGACCATTTCCCAGGCAGCCAAGGAGTGGGTTTTAGCATCCCTATCCACTTCTTTCCTCCACAGACAGTGCCTCCTTGCTCTGTCAAAGATCTCAATCAACTTGAGAGGGAGTTTGAGAACACACATAGCGTAGGATAAAAGTGACGAAAGCGCGGAGTTAATCAATTGTACTCTCTCCCCGTAAGATAGCCAGATAGCTGATCCAGTCAACCTCCTCTCAATTCTGTCGACCAAAGGCATCAACTCTCTAACAGTGGGTCTTGTTGTGCCCAGAGGCAACCCTAGATAGGTAAAAGGCATTTCCCCCACTTGACATCCAAGAGCATTGGCCAGATTCATAGTCTTTTGAGCATTTACATTGATTAGCATTAATTGAGACTTAGTATAATTAATTTTTAGGCCAGTTGCCCGGGCATAAGAGTCAAGAATGCCTTTGATTGTCAGAAGCTCTTGTTGACATGCAGGGAGAATGATTAATGTATCGTCTGCATATTGAATGACTGGAAAATCTTCAGAAGCAGGCTGGTTAATTGGTAATGAAATCAAACCATCCCTCCATGCTTTATTAATTAAAGACTGTAATAAATCTGCCGCAAGCACAAACAGCAGTGGTGAAATTGGGTCCCCCTGTCTCACCCCCCGCTTACATTGGAATTCTGTACCAGGTATACCATTCAGAAGAATTGAAGAGGATCCAGACTGCAGCAACATCTTAATCCACATGCACCACCTATCATCAAAACCCTTGCATTCCAACATTTTCAAAATGAAAGAGTGTTCCATCGTGTCAAATGCCTTCTCGAAATCAAGTTTTAGAATTACAATTTCCTTGCCAGAGTGTTTACATTGGTGTAAATATTCGAAGGCCCATCCTAGGCAATCCTGAATCGTCCTAGTTTTAATGAAACCATACTGGTTACGATGAACAGCCTTTAAAATCCACCGTTGAAGCCTTTCAGAAAGAATCTTTGTTATAACTTTGAGCACACAGTTTAACAAGGAGATTGGTCGGTAATCGTTGACAAACTCAGGCGTTAGCTTCTTCGGTATGAGAGTGATTAATGACGTGTTCAAGCATTGCACATTTATGGTCCATTGCCAGAAGTCCTCACAAAGGGTGTAAAAATCTTCTTTTATTATATCCCAACATACTTTGAGGAAGAGCCCATTGAAACCGTCTGGCCCTGGTGCACGATCAGCCGGAATGATTTTGATCACATTATCAATTTCTTCTTTCGAGAATGGAATAGAAAGTTCTTCCAATCCCTGACATTTTTGGACTAAGTCTGCAAGCTCAAAATCATAGACAGGTTGAGAAGACACTCCCATTCTCCTCTTAAAGCAATCGTAAAATGCTGCAGCTTTTTCCTCACGATTTTCTATCAATCGTCCATCAGGTAAAACCAGAATTGTGATTGCATTTCTGCATAGTCTTTCAGTTGCACGTGCTTGAAAATATTTAGTATTTTCTTCACCTTCGACAGCCCACCGAAACATGCAGCGTTTTTTCCAGTACTCGCTTTGATATTTAAGCAATCGTAACAGATGTGCTTTAAGAATTTTTCGAAAATTGGCTTCAGGTATATAAAGTTGTCTCGGATCCTCAAGGTTGTCAATTTGCAGCAAAATTCTATTGTAGTCTTCAATTAACAATTTAAGTTTTGAGATCGATTTGCTCCATTTTTTAAGGCATACCTCAACCTCTTTAATTTTGCAGATATTCTAGTAGCACTGGAGGAGGCCTTTATGGGAGCATTCCATGAAGATTCCACCACCTCTAAAAAACCAGGGTGCGAAGGCCAAAAATTCTCAAACCTGAAAAGTTTAGATCTTGGGATCGATGTTTCGACAGAGAGAATACAAGGCACATGATCAGAGATTGGACGGGCAAGAGGTTTAGCCATTGTATTGGGGAATTTCAAAAGCCATTCAGGAGAGGAAAATAACCAATCTAATTGCTCGAGTAAAGGAGTTTCCTGCATGTTACTCCAAGTGTACCTCCTCCCCTTAATAGGGATTTCCAACAAACCAAGATGACTAATAATCTCATTAAACTTAATCACGTCTTCCACATTTCCACCTGGGAGGTTTCTGTTTTCCAGAGAGCGCATGAAGTTGAAATCACCCATGAGGAGCCAAAGATCATCAGGTTCAAAATTTAGGCTATCCAACCAATCAATGAACATTACCCTCTCCGGTCCATCGCATGGCCCATAAATATTAGAGAGGAACCAGCTTTCATTTGTTTGAACCAAGGTCATTTTCATAGTTATTGCAAATGAGAATTGATGGATTATTTGTCCCAAAAATTGGCTGCTGCACCAAATAATAACTAAACCACCCGAGGCACCGTCAGATGGAAAAAATTCAAACTTATCAAAACGTCTCGGGCAGCACTTCCTAATAAAAGAATGGTCAAAGTCAATATTCTTAGTTTCCTGTAGGCATACAATCGAGCAGTTGGATTCATCAATCTTGTTACGAAGTGCATCACATTTGGAGCTAGCAATTAGACCGCGAATATTCCAGCACAAAATATTCCACATAACAGTAGCCATTTAAGTTCACCACACTAATCGGGAAAGTAAATAAAAAAGTTCAGGAGACTTCTAAGAAATTGCAAAACTTAGGAGAATAGATAGATAAATAAAAAGGCCTAGGCCTCGTCCTTCCCCTGTCCTTTGAGAGGCGCCAGAAGCTTCTCCTTGGTGAGCTCTCAGTGGAATGGCATATTGAGTTGTTCCCAAATATTGCAGAGTTTCAATGGTAGTGGGGGGAGGGACATGAGCAGAAGCCGAAGTTTCAGCAGTGATCGTGCCATTCTGCATCTCCAGCACATCCGGATTCCTCTGTGGTTTGACATGTGAGGGTTTGCATTTATTATCCGCCAAAGAGGGAGGTTTAAAACCCTGGTATCTAGTAGCGCGTACACTGTGTCTGACTTCAGAAATGTCAAGAGGTGCAGTCATTCTTCTCTTTCTCTTATTCATGGAACCATCTAAATCCATTACCTCAGATTGTCAATAAGTCAGAGGGCCGATAGATTCTTCCACAACCATGGGCTCAGCACCAATCAGTTGACAAGCTCTATGCATTTGATCATCCACAAAGTCACAGCAGATCGACCAAGCCTCATGAGGAAAACAGATAACATTTGTGCCCGGAGGAAAGGGTGAAAAAGGGAAGTAAGAGAAACCTGCCTTACCCACAAGATCCACCAAAGTATTCTGCAAGCCCTCCGCAAACTTGAACCAAATCTCATTGTCGCCCTCAGGTTCCCAACAGAGTCGTGGGGTGAACACAGTACAATAAAAGCAGATCATGAAGGAGAGCCAGTTCTCCTCTTCTCCAGGAACTTCCACAACCACTTGATGAGCATTTACCTGCTGAAAAGAAAGAGTACCAGTAGGGCTACCCTGAACAAACTGGTGAGCCACATCTTCAATCATTGCAACATGTTCATTCCAAAGGCGTAACCCATCATCAAAACCAGAATCAGCAGTCTGAATCCCATCCATCATAGAAGGTCCCTCATAACCAGTGTAGTTTCTGTAGCTAAAACCTTGATACACAGGTGGAACTGGGGGAGGCACTGGCCATTCACCCCATCCCTGCTAAGGTGGAGGGGGTTGCGGAGCAGCCTCCCAAGCATTTGCGGCATTCTGGAGCTGCCAAACTTGTGCATCATGCTGCTATTGTTGCATAGCATTTAGAAACGGGAGATGTTCAGGATGTGGTGAAGCACCCAAAGGTGGCGGTGCTTCCTCATTCCCCTCAAGCCCCTGACTCGGATTCCTGCCATTGAGCACATAAACAGGGACTGTCCAAGATGTGCCTAGCCAACTGATGTCAGTAAATCTCTTGATCACAAGACTGAAAGGCACTAGAGCAAGCTCATTGATCAGAACATGAACTAACACGCAGGACTTACGGTGCCCAGGTCGGTGCCAGTACATACACCTTCCAAAACATGACACTACCTTAATGATGTAGTGCTCTGTTTGATAGTTTAGGGGAAAACCAAGCAACATGACCCAAGCATCTCTTTCAATGATAGGTGTACGCATATTCGACCCTTCATCGTTACGCAGCAGATAGAAGCTTGAATGCTCATCTAAAGGTTGCTCCCCCTCTACTAATCATCGTATCTCTAACAAGACTGTCATTAAAACGGATTAAACCCACGGAGAAAGGATAGATCTCACCCTCCATAGTAGGCGCACCATGATCATCTCGAAGAACTTGATGGACCTCAGCAAGAACATCTTCCCTTTGCAGATCTCCAGGGGCGGCACCACCATCACAAGAGCATGTTGCGAGTGATCCAGCGGCGGATCATCCACAATGACCATGTTACACTGAAGCCTTCCCTCCGGACCGTGATGAGTGTCCATCTCCCCCGGCACAAACTGGTAGGGCAACACTAGAAGGTTCGCCATTGGAGCTTCAAGGTTTCTGGTGGGGGAGAGTTCAAGGAGAGGGGTGGAGGAGGACGCAGGGGCGCAAGGTGGCGGGCGAAATAGAGCAGAAACCATGGCCTCGGGAATCAGGACGTTGTTGATAGGTTGGAGAGGATGTGAAACGTCTGGGGTATTTTCGGTATGTCTAACAGAAGAATCTGCCCTCCCCCCCTTCGCTTGACAATCCAAATTTGCCTCTTATCCTTTTTCTGTTGCGCCGGGTTCCCAGATTTTCTGCGCCAAATCTTTTTATTCCTGACAAATATCTTAGAGGTACTGAACTTCCCCGAATCCCAGTCTTTCCTTCTCCAAACAACACGGTTAAACGAACTTGCACGAGACCAGCAATTCCAATGGACATGCCCTCTGACACCACAAATATTGCAACATCTATTATCAATGGAGCACATGGAAGAAACATGACCCAAGGTCCTGCATTTTGTGCACCAAACTGAATTCGCCATGTGTGTTGTCTCATCATATTTCTTATGGGGCTGCTTATTGGGCAAATTCACATTATCACAATGTACTGCGACATGACCACGTCTCTCACATAACAAACAAATATGAAGCTTGTTGAATATAAATTCCTTAGTAGACAGAGAAGAAATACCAAGTACCGATTGAATAGTATCAGATGAATAACCAGCTTGCCTTAAATCAAGAATTTCCTCAAGCTTTGCATCTGCGATTAACTCCCAAGATAAATTCATAAAAGTACGTCCAGAGAAACGTTTACCAGTAACCTGAAGATTGTCCCGATTGATACAAACATGAAGGCTCCCAAAAATCATATTATCGGAGGAGTCATTAGAAGATTGAGCTGGCCTCAAATTTTGGTTATTCAAATCTTGACCATGTAAATATGCCATGTTGAAATCCGGAGGCAAAATATTGAATTTGGCTAATTCCATTCTAGATGAGGTATCTCCTTGCGCACTGTTACGAAGAAACCCTAAAGGACTTCTGATAGCCATAGGTGATCGAGCAGAAACCTCCGGAATCACATCATCAAGATGCCACTCAGATCCATCCCATGCATAGTCCAAAGAAGATTTGAACAAACGGAAATGACACACAAAATTTGGCCAGACACGATCCTTCAAACCATAGATGAAATGTCCAACACGATTAGAAGCCACCGAGAAATGAAAGGATCAATCACCCAATTTTTTGACATTGAAACCTTTGGCCAAACCTCCAATACAACACTGTAAAACCACTCCAACAGCCTCTACAGAGAGAGAAAAGGAGGCCGAAGAGAAGGAAATAACCAAGAAGAATTCCTTGGTTCTGGAAGAACTTTCAAAATGCACCGTAGATCTAAACTTGTCACGTACCTTCTGCTCCACCTTAAGCCCCGGGGCAAAATCCTAATGGATGAGACTAGCCATTGGAACACAAGCGGATCACTACTCACCATGGGAGATCTAGAGAGAAGGGAGGTGGGAGTCGCCATGGGAGGTGCAATCATGCTCATCATTCATGGATTCTATGCCAAACATTTTATAGCATTCTTCTTCTAACAACTAAGCACAATTTTCATTTCCATCATTTTCATGAAAGGCATTATAAAGACGAATAATATGAGGCAACCTCAATTCCATTTTTTTGTAATTATCTTTTTATAAACCAAACTAGTGATAAAAAGAGAAACTAAAAGATTCGATTACAAGATCTAAAGATATAACTTCAGGCACTCACCTCCCTGGCAACGGCGCCAGAGAAGAGCTTGATGTCTAATACGCAACTTCATTCTTGTAGACTCGTGTTGGGCCTCCAAGCGCAGAGTTTTGTAGGACAGTAGCATTTTTTCCTCAAGTGGATGACCTAAGGTTTATCAATCAGTGGGAGGAGTAGGCTGAATATGGTCTCTCTCAAACAACCCTGCAACCAAATAATAAAAAGTCTCTTGTGACCCCAACACAACAAATACAATGGTAATTTGTATAGGTGCACTAGTTCGGCGAAGAGATGGTGATACACGTGTAGTAATGATAGTAGATATTGAGTTTTGTGATAGTGACAATAAAAAGCAAGGTAGCAAGTAACAAAGTGAGCACAAACGGTATTGCAATGCTTGAAAATGAGGCCTAGGGTCCGTACTTTCGCTAGTGCAATCTCTCAACAATGCTAATATAATTGGATCATATAACCATCCCTCAACGTGTGAGGAAGAATTACTCCAAAGTTCCTATCTAGCGGAGAACATAAGAAGAAATTGTTTTTAGGGTATGAAACCACCTCAAAGCTATTCTTTCCGATCAATCTATCCTAGAGTTCGTACTAAAATAACACCAAGCTATTCTTTTCGATGGATCTAACCAAGAGTTCATACTAAAATAACACCATACGATACACATCAACCAACTCTAATGTCACCTAGCTACTCCAATGTCACCGTGAGTATCCGTGAGTTGATTATACGATATGCATCAAACAATTTCAGATTCATAATACTCAATCAAATACAAAGAACCTCAAAGAGTGCCCCAAGATTTCTACCGGAGAAACAAAGACAAGAACGTGCATCAACCCCTATGCATAGATTACCCCAATGTCACCTAGGGAATCCGCGAGTTGAGTACCAAAACACATATCAAGTGAATCAATATGATACCCCACTGTCACTATCGGATTTAGGGTCCCGGCAAAACTCTTGAGGTTCGAACACTGGGGTGCGCACGAAGATTTCCCCCTACCGAATGTCGCCCTCAGCCTCGCCGCGATCTCTAAGCTTAGCTCGATGAACTCACAACACAAGAGACACAAGATTTATACTAGTTCGGGCCACCGTTGTGGTGTAATACCCTACTCCACTGTGGTGCTGGTGGATTGCCTCTTGGGCTGATGATGAATAGTACAAGGGAAGAACATCCTCCTGAGGAGAGATGTTATGTGCTTGGTGGGTGCGAGGATGAACTGAGTTCGTTCCAGTCCCCCATCTACTGTGGTAGCTAGTCCTATTTATAGAGGCCCCGGTCCTCTCCCCAAATATTGAGCGGGAGGGGATCCTACAATGGCCAATTTGAAAGGGGATAGCTAGTACAAGCTATCCTGACTAAAGGTGGTCTTCGCCTGTCAAAGGTGCTGGTGGTGACGCCGTCTTGGGCTCCACGATAACCTTCGTCCTGCTGGTCTTGGTCTTGTTGCACCGATATGGAAACCTTTGCCTGATGCCTCGGTACTTCGTGCCTGCGCTTGCCCCCTTAACACCAAAGGGGAAACGAGGACACTGCGCGCACTGGCGCCAGCCTGGCCTTGGTCGTCATGGCTTGTGTCACGGGAACCTCACGAGGTACCCCTTGCCTTGATCTCTATGCCCCCTCGTGAGCCTGCGTGGTGAGGCCGCTCCTGAGGGGGCCTTGTGTCGTCTGCCTCGCGAGGCTTGGCCCCATGCGAGGGTCTTGAGTGCTAGCTGACGAGGACGGGCCATATTGGGCCGCTGGTGGAGCCACGCCGTGGGCCGCAGGCAGGCAAGTCTGGGGACCCCCGTTCCCAGAATGCTGACAGTAGCCCCCGGGCCCAAGGTGTGCTCAAACTTGGCTTAGTAGCGAAGCCAAAGGGCAAGTGCGAAGCATCGTGGGCCCCAACAACCTGCGGTCTTGGTCGACACGTGGCGACTGATTGGACGTGGGCGTCTCCGCTTCCCCACGCTGCCCTAATATCCGCGTGGCTAGGCGGCCACGGCACCCTACATAGTTATTTCCTCCTCGCAGGCAGCGTGCTTCCTATCCTTCCTTCCTTCCTCCTCAAGCCCCTACTCCTGCTTCCAATCTGACTCGAGCTCGGTCCCCTCCATTGCCATGGCGCCGACTCACACGGAGAAAGGGAAGAAGCCTCTGCCCTCAGCCAATCCGCCCGTGACGATCGAGCCCGCTGTCGGCCGATCGCGGGTGCTCAACTGGGAGGCCATGGGCAAGGTCCGCCCCGCGCTCGCTTCCAGCTTCAACAAGTGGGGAGGGACGGTGGCTTGACTTGTGTCCCGGGCCTCCATTGATAGGACAGCCACTGAGGTTTGGTTCTTCGTTGGCCCTGTGGGCTGGCCTGGTTCCCCCTTTCTCTGCCTTCTTCAACGCAGTGCTTTCCCATTACCAGATTCACATGCTGCATCTTTATCCCCAATCCATTTCCCTTCTCGCCGTCTTCGCCTTTGTTTGCGAGCCCATGGTGGGCATTGCTCCTTCCGTTGCCCTCCTGCGCCATTTCTTCATGCTGCATCTGACCGACCCCTCGCAGTGCTTGGGGTGCCTGAGCTTCCAGCCTGTGGCAGAGATGGCCGCCTCGGGGATTGATTTTGATCTCCCGCCATCCACGAGCGGGTTCCAGATGAGGTGGGTGTACGTGCATGTTGGATTGCTCAGCCCCCTGCTCTCGCCTCCGTCGTCGCCCGCCATCCCTAACTCCGGCTGGGGCCACGAGAAGCTCGCGAGCTCTCGCCTTTCCTTCATCTGGCTCCGGTTGAAGAGGTTGAGAGACCTTGGCGTGACTGCACCCCAGGTGGTGAAGGAGTTCCTCCGGCATTGTATTGCCCCTCTCCAACGACATTCCGGGCCGATGTGGGCCCTGGCTGGTGACCAGGATCGCATGAGGCTTCAGGAGTCGGTGCTCTCGCTCGAAGCGCGAAGGACGGTGCTTGAAGTCTTGACTGGCAACCCCTCGCCAGGCGATATGCTGCAAGGGGGTTGTCTCTTGTATCTCTGCCCGAACAGGGTTGAGTTTGCGGGGCAGATGCCTTCCTTCGACGAATGGGGGTTGTGTCAGGTCGGCCTTGTGGGGCCTTGTGAGAATCCTGTCGTCGTGGCTCCCCTCCTTGCCGCCAGCACCGAGCTTGCCCCACGAGTGGGCGCAGGGAGGCAAGCATCGCTGGAGGCCGGAGGCGCGGGTGTTGAGGTGCCGACACCGCTCAAGGTTCCCAAGGAGCCATCCTCAGGAACCCGTGAGGCTCGCCCTGAGGCGGTCACTGAGGGGGAGATGCAGTCTGCGGCTCCTGAGGCTGAAGCTCCCGAGGCCTCGACAAGCTAGCATGAGGTGGAGCCCGATTGCTCTTCCCAGCCTGGCGCCCCTGAGGTCGATCGCCTGGGTGCCTCTCCAGCCGCGCCACGCGCTGGCCTCCACGTCCAACGCCTTGGCCGGTTCCGCATGGACTTTGCCGCGCTCCGTAAGAGGAAGGAGCCTTCGAGCTGCAATGGTGGCACCATCCGGTCGTTGACACATAGGAAGTACACCGCCATAGACGGGCACTACAAAAAAAGACATATCCATGAAATTTTGGGCCGAACGAAAAAAAATTCTGTCATACATATGACACTTCTATGATGATAATTGTGACAAAACCCGGTATCATCATAGATGTGGTGGGCTCCTACTTCTATGACAAAAAATCATGACAGAAAATGGGCTTTTTGTCCTGGGCGGGCCGGAGACGCAGCTGCATGACATTCTTTGGGCCGTCCATGACGAAAAAAAACTGTGGTAGAAGCAAGGGGGAGGAAAATTTCGGGGAGTTCCCGGTTACGGTGTGAGGTCGGGGGCCAAGCGAGATGCGCGTTTCTCTCATGCACGTACGCGCGTATGTGCGAGGCATTGGCTCTAACTGAACCCGAGCGAAGCATTGGGCTCTAACTGAACCCGAGTGATTGCACTGCAGGCTACGCGTTACTGAACCCGAGCGATCGATCGATGGCTATTAACTGAACCCGGTCGAGCGATTCCTTCGTTACTACTGCTAACTAAAGCCGATCGATTGGATGAATAGTGAGTGTTACGGGGGGGTTTGGATGAACAATGAGCGGTGGCGCTGCCCCAGGATGAACAAGACCCCGTGGTGTGGAGGGTTGGATGAACCGTAGATGATGGAGGGGTGCCCGTGGAGGGGTGGTTGAACAGGACCCCATGGTGTGGAGGGCTGGATGAACAGTAGACGGTGGAGGGGTGGTTGAACAGTAGCCGGTGGAGTAGCGCGCGGTGGTGGCTGGATGAACAGGAGCCCGTGGAGGCTGGAGGAGGTCAACGGTAGCCCGTGGAGGCTGGAGGAGGTCGACGGCGGAGATGAACAGTATCCCGTGGAGTCCCGTTTTGCGGTACGCCACACCCCTCCCGATGAACAGGACCCCCGTTTCGACCGTAGAACTCCAACACAAGTCCGTTTCGTCCGTTTTGCGGTACGCCACACCCCTCCCGATCAACTGGACCCCCGTTTCGACCGTAGGAGGTCCGTTTCATCCGTTTTGCGGTATGCCACACCCCTCCCGATCAACAGGACCCCCGTTTCGATTGTAGGAGGTCCATTTCCTCCGTTTTGTGGTATGCCAGACCCCTCCCGATGAACAGGATCCCGTTTCGAACGTGGCTGGTCGAACACAAGGCCGTTTCCTCCATTCTGCGGTACGCGAGGCCTCGTTTCCATCACCTGTTCCGTCCAAGCCCTCCCGATGAACACGACCGCGCATTCCATTTCGACCCAGCCGGTTGGCTCCCATGCGTACCATTGCCTCCCGATGAACACGACGCATTCCGTTGCCTCCCCATGAACACGACGCATTCCGTTGCCTCCCCATGAACACGACGACGACGATGTTTCTCCGTTCCGACCCATCCATGTACGTATGCGTGAGTAGGCATTCGAGACCCTTCCCATATGTGCGTACATGGTCGTATTTTCTTTATTGCACCCTGGTCATTGTACGTATGTGTACATGCTACGTGCGCGCCTCTACTATGACACGTGCGCGCCTCTACAACGACCAGTATGTACGTACACGTTCGCGACCAGAATGACAATGCTACGTACGCTTCTACCAGGTGGGTCCCGACTGTCAGGCACTTCCTTGCGTGCGAAAATATAGCTGGTGGGTCCCAGCAGTCAGAGGGGCAAATCGTTTTTCTTTTGCCCGGACGCACTTCCTTTGCGTGCGAAGATGTAGCTGGTGGGTCCCAGCAGTCAGGGGGCGAATCGTTTTTTTTGCCCGGACGCACTTCCTTGCGTGCGAAGATGTAGCTGGTGGGTCCCAGCAGTCAGGGGAAACGTTTTTTTCGCGAAATACGATGGCCCGTCCGGTGGGTCCCCACTGTCAGGTGGAGGAATCATTATTTTGAACGTAATAAGGAGGCACTTCCTTGTTGCGGCCGTGGACCCAGCTGTCAGCCTCTCCACGTACAGTCCACGTCCGATGGAAGTCACTCCTTGACCACGTTGACCATGCCACACCGAGAGCACCACGGCGGTGGAAGACGGCGAGGACTAGGAAGGGGACGACTCGGAGCCGGAGAAGACGCAGGAGTGGATGCCCACGCGAAGAGGAGTACGAGGGTTCACTGGTTCGGGTGCGGTGTGAGGCTGTTGTCGCCGCCAAATAACAGGGGGTGTGGGTGAGTAGAGGGATGGCCTGGCCAGCGCTGGGAGTAGTAAGGGGCGGTGAGGCCTCCGCGGCATCACAGCCTGCCACGGGAGGCAGGAGCACGTGGCACGACCGACGCTGGTTTGGGCGGCTGGAGCAAGAAGACCAGGGGTTGAAGAAACACTACGGTCGTTGGATGAACATCGTACGGTAACAGAAGCTAGAATTGTTCATATTGACTAAGTTGACAAAGCCCTCCGTCCCCATCAACTTGGTAGGCCCACAAGTCAGCCTCCCACTATGTTGGGTTCCAGCTGGCAGGGGGGTATTCATTTTTTGTGCGTAATAAGGAGGCACTTCCTTGCGTGCGAAGATAGCTGGTGGGTCCGACATGTCAGCGGGGGGCACATTTTTTTCCCGAAATACAGAGGCCCTTCAGGTGGGTCCCAAATGTCAGGTGGAGGAATCATTATTTTGCGCATAATAAGGAGGCATTTCCTTGTGTGTGGCCATAGACAAAGCTTTCAGCCTCTCCACCACAGTCTACTTCCGATGGTGTCGTTCGTTGACCATGTTGACCACGCCGCGCCGAGCGCATCCAAGGTGGTGGACGACGGCGAGGCCCCGAACAGCAACGAGCCGGAGATGGGAAGACGCAGGAGTAGAGTCGCAGGCGGAGAGGTGTACGAGGGTTACTGGTTCTAGTGCGGTGTGGTTCGGCAGTCGGTGGAGAAGAACAGGAGGTGTGGATGGGTGGAGAGATCGCCTGGCCAACGTGGAGTAGAGCTTCATAGCGAAGCATGCTAAGCAGAGCTGCTAGCAGTAGGAGGCGGGAGTTGGTCCCGGCGGCGCTGGAGGAAGAAGACGAGAGATTGAAGATGGATGCCGGTCGTTGGATGTAAATCCAACTGCTAACATGTCAGAATCATTTGTTGACTAAATTGACAACGACTTGCATTGGCTTCGACCTATTGGGCCACATTTCAGCCTCCAAAAATGTGGCACGTATTCAACCCATTTTTTAGAATTTACAGTCTTTTTTTTGCGCGGTAGAATTTACAGCCAATTTGATCTTTTTTTGAATTACAGCCATTAGTTGGGCTGGGTGAACAAATAATGTAGCGTCCATGCGGCCCATTTATTTTATTTCCTAAAAAATTACAGGCCATTTGCACTTTCTCGAAATACACGATTTTGCTGGGCCGATTCTAATTATAATGTTGGGTTGGGCCAACAATGTTATCAAAAAATAAAAAGGGGCTGAGCATTTTGTTATAAATATATTTAAATAATAAGTGATATTATTACATTCATCCTTAAATCTTACCAAGCTTTTGTACACAATAACTAGGATTTTCGTGCCAAAACAATTCAGGATTTTATTTGTTAAGAAATTATTTTTATAAGTTAATAAGATGTGGGATATTGTTTTCTTACATATGTAAGTATTTGTTAAATATATGATGACAATAAAAATAATATATAATAATATATAAAATAATTTAAATATATATAATATAGTTAGAAGGGAAACATAAGTTGGACCTGGCGTTCCTATTCTTATATACAAAAATAGAACAGACCTCTGCGTTTTCCTCAATAAAAAATACATAAATTTGGCTGCCAAAAATAAAACCTCAGATGGGAGGTCCATAGGCCGGTCGATACATGACAGCCCTAAGAAAATACAAACAGGCCTATGGACCTCCCATCCGAAGTCGTGGGCTGCGCATGTTAAAAATGAAAGCCTAGACGGGGCAGCCCAAAACCACGTCCAACACTTTCCAAAACTTCGTCCCTCGTTTTCTTTGTGTTTCTCACACTTGACATTGTGTGGGCATTTTGATTGTGCATCATATGAAGATGTGCTATGCATGAATGTTGATCAGCATGATGTTAACTGGCTGGTAGTTCCATTTTTGATCATGAATAAAACTTCCAACATGATGTTAACCCTGTTTGAAAAGGCCATGTTAATACAAATGCTCTGCCTCTGAAAGTTGCAGTTTCTTATCAGAAACTGAACTTGCAGTTTCTTATCTGAAACTGAAACTTGTAGTTTCTTCTCTGAGAATCACATTGTCTGCACTTTTATACTCCTATGAAACTACATTTTTTTAAGTGCTAAAAATAGATCTCTAGAATTCATAAAATACTTCATATGCTCAATACTGCAAATCTGAAATTCAAAAGACATTCATATCTGAAAGTACTCTCAAAATACACAACACAAAACACAATTCACAAGCTGCAAATACTGACAACCCTAAGCTCCTCCTGACAATTTACAACCTGCCCGACTATTCCTCGGCGGCAGACAGCCGCCCCATGAGACGATGTGAATGGCGAGGGAGACGATGGCGGAGAAGCGTCGTCGGGCCAACTGCTTTTCTCCTCTTGCAGTTGGGTTCGGTCGATGAAGACTCCACCGGGTCGCTCTTGCAGGACACCCTCACAAACGGCACCCTATAGATGCTTGATCCTTCAATCTCTGGTGGATGCTCCATCTGGGATTGATACTCCCACCACCGCTCCCTCACGATCGGATTCGGTGAATCTGTTTGCTCCATGGCCTAGAGGAGCAGCTCTATGTACTCCGGTGTGACTCCCTCCGGGAGTATCGCCGCCTTTTCGCTCTGTTGCAGATATTTGGCCATGGATGTCACCGTCGCCGCTAGTTGGTCCTTGTTGTCAAACCAAGACTGTATCTCCAACATCCTAGCTAGCTTCACAGGGTCGCCGTCTGCGATCCTCACGTATCGATTGTACTCCTCCATCGATCTACTTCTCCACAGCACCTTCACTCGCCGGCGGTGGTTTTTGAATGGAAGAGGAGAGGAGCAGCGCTGGTTTTGGATTAGAACGGGAGAGGAGTGATGCTGGTTTTGGAATGGAACAGGAGAGGAGGGGCGGTGGTTTTGAAATGGAAGAGGAGAGGAGCAGTGCTGGATTTAGATTGGAACAGGAGAGGAGCGGCGGTGGTTTAAGAGGAGAAGAGCGGAAGAGTGGCGCTGGTCTTGGAAGTATTTTTGTTGTTTTGCGTAATTTGGGTCAAAGTTTGACCACGTACTGTATTTGACAAGCAAAATGTGAATGCATGTCACCAAAAATTGTATCGTTTGGTTCGTATCTGAATGTACTTTCAAATTATATTATTTTTGCAACGTATAACATATATTTTATGTGCGAAAATCATGGTCAATTATGACCCAGAATAAAAGGGAGACTAGTTAATGTGGGGTCGCTTTCTTAATTGAAGGGTAAATTGATTTTGATTTTGATCCACTCACAGCGTGCCGGCCCTCTCGTCCAATCCTAAATTGTTGCCGCACGCTCCTCCCCCTCTTCTCCATTGCAAAACCACCACCTCTCCTCTCCATCATCTCGATTCCAAAACCACCGTCTCGCCTCTCCCTCTTCTGATCTTCTCCATTGCAAAACCACCTCCTCTCCTCTCCATCATCTCCATTCCAAAACCACCGTCTCGCCTCTCCCTCTTATGAACTTCTCCATTGCAAAACCACCTCCTCTCCTCTCCATCATCTCCATTCCAAAACCACCGTCTCACCTCCCCCTCTTCTCTATTGCAAGACCATCATCTCTCCTCCCATCTTCCAAAGCTAGCACCGGACCACTCAGAAGGACATCTATGGAGAGGATGCAGCAGCGAAACAGGCAGATCACCGGCGGCGACCAGGCAAAGTTAGGTAGGTAGAAGGAGATCCTTAGTTGGTTTGACAATGAGTGGGAAATTTCGAGGACGATGCAGGCCATGTGGCAATGTATGCGAAAGAGCGAGATGGCGGCGATGAGGGCGGCGATGTACATGTACTCCTCGGCGGCAGTCATGCCGCAGTCCTCCAGGTTCATCGAGTATCACCTCTGGGCGATGGAGCAGACAGATTCACCCGAGGCGACAGTCCGGCGGAGGTGGTGGGCGTACAGGTCAAAGGTCAAGCACCCAGAGGATAACGAATCGATCGAGTATGGTGTGCCGTTAGCGAGGGTGCAGAGCCAGCCGGAGCCACAGGAGTATTCGTTCTCCCACCACAAGAGGAGGCCGAATGGCGCGATGTCGCTTCCCCGCCATTCTCCACAGTTCCCTCGATGCTCGCATCATTTCAACGGCGGCGGTAGGGTTTAAGGTAAGCTTCGCACTAACCTAATCTTCCACCTGCTTATGCTTACAATCAGTGTGACAGCTAATCAAAATCATGCTTACAATCAGTCTCCGAGTACTACGCCAATCACCCTAAAATAGCTCTGGACCTTTGGGTCAAAGTTGTGACACAGTGTACAAATAAAGAAAAATAGATTGGTGCTTCTTTCATAAAAGAGTACTCCCTAGAAAACTGCCAATATAAGCTACAAGTATTTGGTTAGAGGATTTGCTACCGAGAAAGATCCGTCCACAGAGGGCGCCACACATCCCACGGGTGGTGGTGGATTCCAATGCGTGCATGCAGCATGGTTGGTGTCGGTAATTTTTACTTGGCACACCTCGCACTCTGCATATATGCCGGTTCCATACGTACATTTGTGCAGTTCCACCAAAATGCAGCTGAATAACCCTGTTTGCACAGATAATGAAAAAGCGTGATTACATTATAGTGGCACTAGTTGATGAAACACACAAAATAAATAGAAGAAAATATTGCGATGGTATCATAGTATGCCATGCTGCAAGGGCGAGATGGGCCCTGTGACACCTCATACGGTACGCCTCATACTGGACATCGTCCCAAGTCTCCCAGATACACCATCTGCCAGTGATGAACATCAGTGTACAGCGGTAGTACAAGGAGGCGCCTTGAGACATTCAAATCTCTATTTTTGTACATATCAACTAAAATTAAGCACCCCAGTTTGCAGAAACGCTTAAACATTAACAATGGGACTAGTTGATGAAACATACATTAACAAAGAGAAGCACTTTCTTTATCTACATTGGAAATGAAATGATAGAGATGACACTTGCTCTATTTTAACTGTATTATTACTTCATTTTATCAGTGACACTAGGGTCGAGCATGTGGCAAACGAGGTGTACCGTGCATCGCAAGGATGGAGGCCGGGGGTGCTTAGACTGGGATGCTGAAGCTGGCTCTTTCAGTCACCAACATGGATGATTCAATTCATGGGACCTTTTGGTGCAGTTCACCTAAAATGAAGCAATGTCCCGTGAGCTAGCAACTTCTTGTCGGGGAAACTGATCCACGAACACCTATGGGGCCGGCGGACCGGGCCCCTTTCGGTTCGGCGGGGGGCGGAGGTCACACGAAGAGCGGATCGAGGCAAGGCACACGAGCAGTTTACCCAGCTTTGGAGCTCTCCGGAGAGATAATACTCCTACTGCTGCTTGTTTGATTCTATTGTGTTCTTGCTCGAGAGAGAGCTAAGTGTTTTTCTGGCTTCCGAATGATCCGAACCCCCCCTACGTTGCGCATGGGCCTCCTTTTATATGCTCAAGGGGTCACCGACAGGTGGCAACGCAGAGAAGGGTAAAAGTGTAAAAAGAGAGGTGGTTGGTACAGTTACTTGTACAGTGCACCCTACCTAACCCTGACGGCAGGGGACAAGGGCATTAAATGCCCGTCTGCATCGCCCAAACAGTGCAGAAAGGTACCGTCAGGGACGCCACCGCTCGCCATGATGGAAGTCTTGTCAGCTTCGCATGCCACTGCGCACCGCTGGCTGCACAGCCTTCCGCCACGCGCGCCTGGAGAGGCCCCCAGAGCGACACGTTGGTGGATGCGCTGGAGCGTGGGCACAGAGTGGCCGACTGCCGCGGCAAGCGCCTTGCCGCGGCCGTTGTCTTGTCGGGCCCGGAAGCTTGTCGCTCACCGGGCCTTGATATGCCTTGGTTGGTCTTCCCGGCAAGCTCCTCTTGCCGGGGCCTTGTCGCCTTGCCGGGACGCATGGCGCGTCGCGGCAAGTTCCTTGGGATGCCTTGGTTGGCCTTCCCGGCAAGCTCTTCTTGCCGGGGCCTTGTCTTGAATACTTTGTTCTTGAATGGCTCTAAAGGAACCATGGAGGACCTTGGCGGTCGCCCGGCAAGCCTTGCCATGGGGCGCTGCAACTGCCCGTGCACAAGTTCGGGATACTAGGGTACCCCTATTCTAGTACACCGACAGGAGCCCCCAGGCCTGGGCCATACACGGTGCCGAGCGCTGTTGGGCCAGGCCCAAGACAGGGCACGGGCACACGCGACCTGGGTTACACCGTATCTGACTCCGTATCCACCGTGCCCTCCCTAACGGCACGCGTCGAATGCGGCGTCGTGGGAGAGATCGTGGGTGGATTCTTTATTCGGAAGGGCGAAACGTCCGCCCCCTCCCTCTTTATAAGCAAGGGAAATAGGGGCAATTCATTCCCCCCCCTGGTTGCTACTACTCCATCTTCGCAAACCTCCACCGCTCCCCCCTTCTTCTCCAAGCCGAGAGAGAGCAGCGCTCCGCCCTCCATTGCCACCAGCATCACCAACGCCGTCGACCTCCCCCACCACCTCCGCCATGGCTCCAAAAGCCGACAAGGGGAAGGGCGTGAAGTTGGCCGAGGCGCAGCGGCTCGCGGCGCTGCGAAAGGAGCGGGCGATCTTCTCCCCTCAGCTCGGTGCGCAGGAGCTGAGGGAGTACTACTACCTCTTCTGGTCGACGGAGACGCGAGCGCATCCGTGCACGAGGGTACTCCCGGCCGCCGCTTCAGAACTGGCTCCAAACGGGTACCCATTCTTCGCGCTGTTCTTCTATTGCGGGCTCTGCCCGCCCTTCTCGGAGTTCTTTTGCGACATAATGAACACCTACGGGCTCCGCCTCCTTGATTTCACCCCCAACGCCGTTCTGACCATGGCAGTTTTCGCACATTTGTGCGAAAACTTTGTCGGAGTCCACCCCAATGTAGCCCTTTTCCGCCACTTCTTCATGCCTCGGGTCGAGAGAGGAGAGCCGCTTGCCGGAGGGATCGCTTGGATCTCGAGAGTCGGCAAGAAGGAAGCGTATCTGGAGGGTGAGCTCCGCAGCAAGTGGGAGGAGTGGAGAGCGGAGTGGTGCTGGATTGTCGAGGAGGATCCGCAGCCGTTCACTTCCCTGCGCCAAGCCCCAACAGTGCGCGCCAACGATTGGAGCAATGTGGCCCCGGAGGACGACAGGCTGAAGATTGTTGTCACCCGGATCCTTCGCCTTAGGCTTGCCGGGCTCACCGTAGGCGCCGTTGGCGCAGATTTCCTTCGCCGCCGCATCGCCCCCCTGCAGGAGAGGGGGAGACCCGCCTGGGAGTTCAAGAACTCGACGGATATAATGCGGCTGCGTCCGGGCCTCAACTTCAACTTCACCGTCCTGGAGCTGGATGCAATGCTCCTGGAGTTGTTCAAACGAGATCCCCAACATCCATTCACACTGCCGAGGAGCGTCGTTCCGTTGTGCAATAATTCATCGCTTGACCGGATCCGTGCCATGATGCCGTTGTGCGATTCCCACGGGATCACCCCAACTTGGCAAGAACCTGCGGATGACGTCGTACAAGCGTTCTTTGACGACTTGGTAGAAGTGCCGGTCCGCGCCGACGAGCAGAAGAGCCTCACCCGTGACACTACCGACGCGGAGCTGCGGCGCATCGCCACTAGGGCGGAAGAGGCTGCGGCAGCAGCTGCCGCGGGCGCGTTCGGGTTCACCGTAGAGGAGGCAGAGGCGACAGAGGCGGCAAGCCTTGCCGAGCGCGAGGAGTTTGCCGGTGAGGAAGATCTTGGCGGCCCTGAAGCTGAGCCGAGCGAGGCCGGCGAGGAAGAGCCCGAGCCTTCAGACAACTTGCCGCAGGCGGAGCCCCCGGCCCAACCAAGAAGGCATCTCCGCAGGGCCGGGGACGTAGCGGGGCGGCAAACGAGCCAACAGCCGCCAAGCCGTGCGACACTCTCTACCGCGGCAAGCAATGTTGCCGCGGGAGCGCCTCACGCTGCTGCGGCAACTGGAGCGGGATCTTCCCGGTCCACCGCCACCGCCCCCGCCAAGCGGGCAAGGGATCCTACTCCTCCGCCTCGCCGCACCGGAGGGGAGCCGGACTTCGATCTCTCCGCGCTCAGCTCCGACGAGGAGGAAGAAGAGTAAGTTTCTTTGGTGCTCTTGTAGTTCTTCAATTCTTGCTGTTTTTGTCTTGTACCTGACTTGCTTCGATCTGGATCCATTCCTTTTCAGGACGCTGGCCCAGAGAGCGGCGAAGAGAGCCAGGGCCCCGGTGATTGTCATCGAAGATGATCCCACCGTGTCAGCAGGGGGTGTGTCTGAGACCACCTTGACGGACCCGGCAGCTACTCCCCAACGCAGCCCCCAGCGCAGCCCCCAGCGTAAGTACATGGTTTGCTTTTGGCTGACAGGCGCTCATGGGTGCTCTTCTCTCTACTGATATCTTGACTGTTGACTTGTGTAGGAGCAGAACAGCCTCACCAGGAGCGCCGGGAAGCTGCTCCCGAAGTGCCGTCTGCTTCGACTACGCCGCCAAGGGAGGAGTCCCCGGCAAGGGAGCGCTCCCCGGCAAGGGAGAACTCTCCAGCAAGGGGCAGCTCTCTGGCAAGGGACAACACCAACGACCCTGCGGTGGTCGAGACCGCAACTGCAGATCTTGGTACAGGTAATCCACTTGTCTAAAAACTTCCCTTGGGTTTTTCTTCTTCTGATTTTCTTCTTGCATATTTGCTTGACCTCTCTCCCCTTTCCGTTCATCAGATCCACCTGCCGCGGAGCCGATGGAGACCGAGGATGCCGGTGAGGAGGGCGCGCGTGGCAGTGCCGACGATGCCGCCACCACCGAAGAAGGGGCCAGTGCTGATGAGCCCGCCGGCGAAGAGGCCGCCAAGGCTGCCGCCACAGAAGCTGGAGAGGGGTCGGGCGATCGCACTGACGGCCCTGAGGCCGCAGGAGCACCAGGCGCTGCGCCGACCGCCGATCCCTCCGCCGCTGCCGCGGAGCCAGGCTCCGAAGAGCCCCAACCCGGCACCTATTTGAAGGCCGGCGACGGTATCTTCATCAAGCTTCCCTGGGCGTCGAGCTCCAGGGCGCCGATCGAGGGAGAAACTTTCGATGAGGAGCTGCTCGCCTCCGCCGGGCTGTCGTTGGTCGATGCACCAAGCAGCAGCAGTGGCGAGCCTGAGGAGGAGCAGCTGCTGCGGAAGCTGCTATCACTCTACCGCGCACGACAAGCCAAGCTGGCTTCCCGGGAAGCGCTTGTCGCGAAGGCGGGAGTCGATATGGAGAAACACGTGGAGGAGCTCCGGGGCCTTAATCAAGAAGCCCTCCGGTCCCTGGCACAGGAGCGGGAGCGACTCACCGAGGAGCGTACAGCCTTCCTTCTCGAGAAGGCCGAAGCTGAGGAGGAACAAAGGCTTGCTGCCGAGAAGCAGTCCGCGCGAGAAGGCGAGTTGGTGCAGCGGAAGGCCAACCTTGACAGCTACGAGGAGGAGCTTGTCGCGCGCGAGGAAACACTTGGCGGGGCTCTCAAGGAAGCAAGGGATGCTGCCGCAACTGCGGAGGCCGCCAAGAAAGAGCTGGAGACGAGGGTGACGCAGTTGGAGGCCAACCTCAAGATGAGTGGCGAGGAGCTTGCTGTGCTCAAGCGCGAGCGCGAGAAGGATGCTGCTGCTCATGGTGAGCTGCAGGGTCTTCTCGCTGAAAGGAGCAAGGAGCTCAGCGCCGCCAAGGACTCCAATGCGGATCTCGAGTTGAAGCTTGCTATACTGACTCAGACGCTGGACGCCGCCAAGGAGCGAGAGGTGACCTTGTCGGAGAAGATCAAGGCCGACAAGGCACTGCTGGCAAGCATCGCTGTTACCTAGAACTCATTTAGGGAGACGGTGGAGCATTGGACCGAGGGTCTGGTGAATATCGCCGCAGTCATCGACGAGGAGCTGGCGCAGTTGGGGATGGAGGACTTTGGTATCCTTCCGACGAGCATCTCCAACCCAGCGCCAAGCTCAGCCTGTTCTTCAAGGGTGTGGCGACGGCACTCCAGCGACTCCGGGAGAGGATCCCAAAGCAACTGGCCGATGAGTCGCGCAGGATTTGCGCGGGGGCTCTCCAGAAGGTGCTGATGAAGGTGGCCTTCCGCAACCCAGGCCTCAACCTCACCAACGTCCTCAGGTCCTTGCCGCCTGACGCCGATCTGGATGCGCTCAAGGCCCTTGTCGCACCCATTGTGGACAAGGTGAGCGAGATCAAGAGGGTTGAGGGCGATCGCGTAGACTAGGCTGCCCGTTTTCTCTTTCTCCTTGTCGCTGCTAGCCATATTATAAGATCAATCTGTTAGAGCCGCGACAAGTTATTTTGTAATATAACTCTATTTCTGTTATCAATTGCTACATTATTTCCTTTACTAGATTCCCTGTTTTGTATGTTTTTAACCTACGCTTTTAGGGAACTTGTCGGCGCAGGCACCTTTGCCGCGAGCGCTGAGTGCGGGACATCAGCAGCCTGCTGGCGATGCCGGTTCCGACAAGAAACCTTGTCGCAACTAGCCGCAGCTCACTTAAGTTGTTGAGCGGACTCGAAACAAAGTAAGGGCACAAACTAGCTACGAGTTGGTTCCTCCGCGCACAGGTTTTCCATACAAAGCACGATCGCTCAAGGAAGATAACTTAAAAATTTAAAACTGATTGCTCAAACTTTGGCAACTTAGCTTTTCTGTCATTTGCTTCCCGGCAAGGTTTCCGTCAAGGTGAAACTTTCTTGAACGACGCCTGTTCCACATCATTATCTTCTCCTCCCCCCCGGCAAACTTGTGCGCGAGGGAATCTTTCTTCCTTTGAGAAAAAGAAAGAAGAGGAAATAACGATATGGAGCCTTACGGCTCGTTATTGCTTACCGGGGGTAGGTGCTGCACAAAGTGTCAGATAGTGCATGCAAGAAAGAATATAATGCATGAAATTGACAAGATGTGCGGAGCACATGAGCTTTACTTATGCACGGGATCTGCGCCCGGCTTTGTACAAAGGATTACATGCAACATCGGCAAGACTTGTACAAAAGGTGGTTGCCGGAACAGGTTCCGGCAACCGCGCTCTATGGGTAAAACTTACGAAGATGCTCAATGTTCCAGGAGTTGCTCACCGGAATGCCATCTTTGGTCTCAAGGCGGACAGCTCCGGGCCTAGTGACTCGCTTCACCCGATAAGGGCCTTCCCACTTCGGCGTCAACTTGTTGGAATTCTTGGTGGACTGAACGCGCCGAAGAACAAGGTCGCCTTCCTCGAAGCTTCTGGCATTAACTTTGTGGCTATGGTTGCGGCGCAAAGCTTGCTGGTATCGAGCAGCTCGTACAGCAGCCTGAAGACGATCCTCCTCAAGGAGCAGCGCGTCATCTTGTCGCAGCTGCTCTTGCTCAAGCTCATCATAAGCGAGCACTCGAGGTGATCCGTATACGAGTTCTGTGGGGAGAACTGCCTCTGCTCCATAGACTAGAGCGAAAGGTGTCTGGCCAGTGGCTCGATTTGGCGTCGTCCTAATCGACCAAAGAACCACTGGCAGCTCCTCGATCCAGTTCCTTCCGCACTTGCGCAGCCTGTCAGAAGTCCTGGTCTTGAGCCCGCGCAGCACTTCAGCATTTGCCCTCTCTGCTTGACCGTTGCTCCTTGGATGAGCAACAGAAGCGAAGCAGACCTTGGCGCCAAGATCTTGGACGTACTGCATAAGGTGCGGCTCGTGAATTGTGTGCCGTTGTCGGTGATGATCCTGTTAGGGATCCCGAAACGGCAAACAATCGACCTGAAGAACTTGACTGCTGACTGTGCTGTCACCTTCCGCATTGGTTCCACTTCCGGCCACTTTGTGAACTTGTCGATTGCAACGTACAAGTACTCAAAGCCCCCGACAGCTCGGGGAAAGGGGCCGAGGATGTCGAGCCCCCAGACCGAAAATGGCCAGGATAAAGGGATAGTCTGGAGAGCTTGAGTTGGCTGGTGTATCTGCTTGGAATGGAACTGGCATGCTTCACACTTGGTTACTTGTGCAGTTGCATCCTGGAGGGCTGTCGGCCAAAAGAAACCTTGCCGGAAAGCTTTTCCGGCAAGTGCTCTTGCGCCAATGTGGTGACCACATATGCCTCCATGTATCTCTGCCAACAGCTTCTGTCCGTCTTCCCGGCAAATACACTTCAATTTCACACCGTTGAGTCTTCTTCTGTACAGTGTGTCATCGACAAACTGGTACATACTTGACTGTCGGGCTACTTTTTCCGCTTCTTCTTGCTCTTCGGGAAGTTCTCCTGTCTGAAGGAAATGGACAATCTGCTGTGCCCATGCTGGAGCTTGTGGCTCGACAACAAGGACTAAAGGCACATCTGCTGCTGCGAGAACATCCGCTTCCATGGAGAGAACCTGCGGCTCAGCCGGAGCTTGATGTTCCCCGGCAAGCTTGCCGGAGCAAAGCTTGTCGTGAGTGTCTGCTACTACGGAACAAACCATAAGGCTTGCTGGAGCAGACTGCTCCTCAGCACCCTTGGTGTTGATCTTGGGGACTTTCTTGGCGGCGGCTTCAGGGAGCTCTGCCGAAAAATAGTCACCAGAAATCAACTTCCTCTTCTTGTTCTGTCCAGTTGATGGCATTACGGACGGTTGAGTCAGCTTGAGCACAAAGATCCCTGGTTCCACAGGCAACTTTAGTGCGGCGCACTTCGACAGGCCATCAGGAATGTCTTTCTGAGCTCTCGGAACATCCTCCATCTGTAGGCCGTCAAAGTGCTCTTCCAGCTTTCTCACTTCATCAACGTATGCTTCCATCAACGGACTCTGATAATTCTTGTTCACTTGGCGGACGACAAGCTGTGAGTCACCCCTGACAATGAGCTTCTTGATCCCAAGGTCTGCTGCGATCCTGAGACCGGCAAGCAGTCCTTCATACTCTGCAGTATTGTTGGTCGCTTGCTCCTTGGGAAAGTGCATCTGGACTACGTACTTGAGGTGCTCTCCGGTGGGTGCGACAAGCAGCACGCCCGCACCGGCGCCTTGCAGCGAGAAGGCACCATCAAAGTACACCAGCCACTCTTTGCTCGCTTCCTTGACGGGGATGCTCGTCTCTGGAATTTCTTCATCTGGCGTTGGCGTCTACTCTGCTATGAACTCTGCCAATGCTCTGCTTTGGATAGTTGAAGTACTCTCAAACTTGAGGCCAAAGCTTGACAGTTCCAGTGCCCACTCTACAATCCTGCCCGTTGCTTCAGGATTTTGCAGTATCCTCTTCAGCGGAAAACGAGTGACGACTCTGATCTCATGTGCTTGGAAGTAATGGCGCAGCTTTCTCGAGGCCATGAGGAGGCCGAAAAGCAATTTCTGCACACCAGAGTACCTTGACCTAGCCCCCTGCAGAAGGGAGCTGACAAAGTAAACTGGGCGCTGCACCATTCTCTTCTGCATCTTCTCATGCTCTTGCGCAGATCCATCCTTGTCGGGACCAGAGCTTGCCGGCGAAGCCCCCTGTTTGTCGCTGGATGCATCTGCCGTGGTTGCTGGCTCGTCATCTGCCTCCCTCTCTGCCACTAACGCAACACTAACCACTTGATTGGTTGCCGCTATATACAGCAGCAACTTCTCTTGTGGCTTAGGTGCGACAAGTGTTGGAGTGGAGGACAGGTATTTCTTCAAGTCCTGCAGCGCAGCCTCCGCCTCTGGATTCCATTTCATTGGACCTGCCTTTTTCAATATTTTGAAAAATGGCAGGGCGCGCTCAGCAGATCTAGAGATAAACCTGCTGAGAGCAGCCACGCAACCGGCAAGCCTTCGTACATCCTTGACGCGCTTTGGTGCTTCGATCTGCTCAATGGCCTTGATCTTGTTGGGATTGGCTTCAATTCCCCGCTGAGACACGAAGAACCCGAGAAGCTTGCCGGAAGGGACTCCAAACACGCACTTCTCGGGGTTGAGCTTGAGGTTGATCTTGCGCAGATTTGCAAATGTTTCGTCCAAATCTTGAATCAGGGTCGCCCTGTCCTTGCTCCTGACCACTATGTCATCCATGTAGGCTTCCACATTTCTGTGCATCTGCGGCTCAAAAGCATGGTGGACTACCCTTGCAAATGTTGAACCAGCATTCTTTAAACCAAAGGGCATCCGTACGAAACAGTACGTGCCACACGGGGTGATGAATGCGTTCTTCTCCTCATCCTCTTCTGCCATGAAGATCTGATGATATCCTGAGTATGCATCAAGAAATGAAAGCAAATCACATCTGGCCGTGGAGTCAACAATCTGATCGATGCGCGGCAAGGGAAATGGGTCTTTGGGACAAGCTTTATTAACATTGGTAAAGTCGATACAAAGCCTCCATCCCATTAGCCTTGCACACGACTACAGGATTGGCCAACCATGTAGGATGGAGCACTCCTCTGACAAGGCCTGCTGCTTCCAACTTCTAGATTTCCTCCGCAATGAATTCTTAGTGCTCCACTGCCTGTTTCTTGACTTTTTGCTTGACGGGCCGCGCATGAGGACAGACGGCAAGGTGGTGCTCAATTACTTTCCTGGGAACACCGGGGATGTCAGACGGTTGCCATGCAAACATGTCGACGTTCGCCCGCAGGAAAGCAACTAGCGCACTTTCCTATTTGGGGTCGAGAGTGGCACTGATGGTGAAGGTACCACCAGTGCCGTCCTCCTTGGCGGACATCTTCTTGGTCTCAGGTGGAGCAGCCATTGCCTTTTTACACTTGTCGGTGGAGCTCGATGGTGCGTCCTCGACGGTAGCGCAGCACTCCGAAGAGGTGCGCTTGCCGGAGTGGGCATCAGAGCTCTTGCCGGACTTACTCTTCTTCTTCCCCCCGGGAGCTTCAGCGGCAAGTGACTTGCGATCTGTTGCGGCTGTTGCTTCCCGGTAGATCTTGTTGGCACAGATAAGAGCATCCTTCTTGTCGCCAGGGACAGAGATGACACTTATCGGGCCTGGCATCTTGAGCATGTTGTAGGCATAGTGAGAGGCTGCCATGAATTTGGCGAGTGCTGGACGGCCGAGTATCCCATTGTAAGGCAATGGGAAGTCAGCAACGTCAAAAGTAACCCTCTTAGTCCTGAAGTTCAACTCGCTGCCAAATGTTACCGGCAACGTGATCTTTCCCTTTGGCTTGCCCCTTCCCGGATTGATTCCTTGGAACGTACCGGTTTCTTCGAGCTCGCTGTCGGGGATCTGGAGTTTCTGGAGCACCGCGGAGGAGATCAGGCTCAAGCCGGCCCCACCGTCAACTAACATCTTAGTGACCTTGAGGTTGCGGATAGTTGGTGAGACCAACATCGGCAAGCACCCGACCGCAGTTACGCGATCAGGGTGGTCCTCAATATCAAAGATGATAGGCGTGCTGGACCATTTCAGAGGCTTGCGTGACTCAACAGGTGGTTCTGCTGCATTAACTTCCCGCACCCACCGCTTGAGTTGACGGTGCGAAGTATGCAGAGAAGCACCGCCGTCAACGCACAGGATCTCTGTGGCTTTCTGGAACTCCTTCTCATCAGTCTCCTCTTCATCCGTGTCTTCATCGTCGTCGTCATCTTCATCCTTGTCGCGGTCGCGAGGAGGTCTATCTCCTTGCTGCTGCTTGGCCTTGCCGCGGCGCCCTCCTCAGCCGGGACGTTTCTTGCCGGATCCTCCAGCACCTTCCTAGGCTTTCTCCTTGTCGCGCCACTCGTATTCAGCCTTTTGCTGCTCAACAAGCTACTCGACCTTCTTGCAGCTCTGGAGGTCATGGCGCTTGGTGCGGTGGATCATGCAGTACTGCTTGTTGGTGCCGTCCTGCTTGTCGGCAACTGCTACAGCTTCTGCAGTAATCTCCTTGCCGGAGTCACCAGCTTTGGCTTTCCTGGCGCCGCCACTGTTGCCGGACTGCTCAACAACTAGCACCTCTTTGCCTTTCTTCTTCCTGTTATTTCGCCGCCGGTTCTTCCTTGCTGGGGCTGCATCCTCACTGTCAGATCCTCCTGCTCCTATGTTCTCTCTGGGGAGTCTCCTCCCTTCCTCAGCACGTGCACACTTGTCGGCCAGGGCATATAGCTCACTGACATCTCTGATCTTGCACATCGCCATTTCCTCCCGCATCCTGCGGTTTCGCACGTTCTGATGGAACGCGCTGATCACCGCGGCAGGGTGGACGTCTGGGATGTTGTGCTGTACACTGTTGAATCTTTGAATGTACTTGCGCAGGGGTTCTCCTTCCTTTTGGGCGAGCAGATGAAGGTCACTCTCTTGGCCATGAGGCTTGTGGCCGCCTGTGAAGGCGCCGACAAACTGATGGCATAGATCGGCCCAAGAGGATATGGAGTTGTCCGGCAAGTGCATGAGCCAGGATCTGACGTTGGTCTTGAGCACCAGCGGGAAGTAGTTGGCAAGGATCTTGTCGTCCCGTCCCCCGGCAGCCTGCACCACAATTGTGTAGATGCTGAGGAACTCCGACAGATGCGTCTTGCCGTCGTACTTCTCTGGTACGTCTGGCTTGAAGTTCTTCGTGCTGGGCCACTGGACTTGCCGCAGCTCACGAGTGAACGCAGGGCAACCTACCGCGTACGGCAAGTCGCCTGGTTCCCCTGGCGCATGCATGAAGACAAAGGGCCCAGCGCGCTTGTCGGATTGACGTCGGGCTTCTCTTCGGCGCTCGATGCGAGTACGAGCATCTTCTTGATGTCGATCGCGAAGAACTTGGCGCTGATCGCGACGAGCTCGTGGATCCGACGATGCGGTGGAGTCGCTGTCGAGGTGGATCCAGCGAGTCGGCGATCTTGGCCTTCGGGGTGGTGATTGCATGGTGGTTGCACCTCCACCAGTTTCGTCGCCACCGGCTCGCGCCTGGCAACCCTGCCACGGTAGCGACGCGCTCGGCTGCCGCGGAGTGTCGCCGTTGGCGTAGCCGATGAGACTCTAAATGGTGGCCCTCCATTCGTCTATCTTGTCCGACGTCGGAGGGTAATCCAGGAGCAGTTGAGCTCGCGCCAAAGCTTCTGCCGGAGTGGTGGGTGGCAGTGGCGGACGGCGCGAGGAGCGGGATGTGCTCGGACTTCTAACTATGTTAGAAGGAGCATTATCCCGTCCGGGCGACCGTGTCTCGCTCGTGCTGGTATGCTGGCGTGCATGCTGGTCTTGAGCGCCCCGGGATCCACCAGCTTGATCTTGGCCCAAAAAACGTATGGTACTGCGAGTACCATGACACTGTCGGTCCTGCGCCTCTTGAGATGGGCACGGAACAAGCCCCTTTCGGTTCACGGACACCTATGGGACCGGCGGACCGAGCCCCTTTCGGTTCGGCGGGGGGCGGAGGTCGCACGAAGAGCAGATCGAGGTGAAGCACACGAGCAGTTTACCCAGCTTCGGAGCTCTCCAGAGAGATAATACTCCTACTGCTGCTTGTCTGATTGTATTGTGTTCTTGCTCGAGAGAGCTAAGTGTTTTTTTGGCTTCCGAATCATCCGACCCCCCCCCCCCACGTTACGCATGGGCCTCCTTTTATATGCTCAAGGGGTCACCGACAGGTGGCAACGTATACAAGGGTACAAATGTAAAAAGAGAGGTGGTTGGTATAGTACTTGTACAGTGTTTCCTACCTAACCCTGACGGCAGGGGACAAGGACATTAAATGCCCGTCTGTGTAGCCCAAACAATGCAGAAAAGGACCGTCAGGGGCGCCACCGCTCGCCACGATGGCGATCTTGTCAGCTTCGCATGCCACCGCGCACCGCTGGCTGCACAGCCTCCTGCCACGCGCGCCTGGAAAGGCCCCCAGAGCGACACGTTGGTGGATGCACTGGGCGTGGGCACAGAGTGGCCGCTTGTCGCGGCAAGTGCCTTGCCGTGGTCGTTGTCTTGTCGGGTCCGGGAGCTTGTCGCTCACCGGGCCTTGCCGGGACACGCGGCGCGTCGTAGCAAGTTCCTTGAAATGTCTTGGTTGGCCTTCCCGGCAAGCTCCTCTTGCCGGGGCCTTGTCTCCTGAGCTTAAATACTTTGTTTCTTGAATGGCTCCAAGGGAGCCACGGAGGACCTTGGCGGTCGCCCGGCAAGCCCTTGCCGCGGGGCGCTGCAACTACCCGTGCAAAAGTTCGGGGTACTAGGGTACCCCTACTCTAGTACACCGACAGTACTCCTTTCACATAGGTGAGTAAGTCATCTTAGGCTGTGCACCGTGACCAAGGAGGAGGGGAAAATGAGAGACATTAATGTTTATTTCCTAATTAATAGTATTGCATGCAATGAACTAACCACTGCATGTCATGTTTGATAGTCTCAGGTCATTAAAAGCATGCACACCCTCATCTCTTATTGGTTCATATGTCAAGAAACAAGAAACGAGGTAGAAGTTAATGCACCGCACCTACGTGTTTTGGGATTATTTGGTTTTCGTAAGATGACTTACACACCTAGACGGAGGGAGTACATGAGATGTATAATGTGAAAATTATATCATTGGAAACTGCTTTCACATACGAAATTGACCATATGCTTTGTGTAAGTTGCATGTCATATATTATTACTCTAACATTTGGTCAAAGTTAGCCTCGAAAAACGCATTAGACCATGTATGCTTTGTGTAAGTTGCATGTCATATATTATTACTCTAACATTTGTGTAAGTTGCATGTCATATATTATTACTCTAACATTTGGTCAAAGTAGTATAGTGGAAGTGGATCCTCTGACGTAGGTATCCCTGCCTTACCCTCCCTTTCGGTCACTTACTGGCGGACCCCATGCTTGCTAGGCCCCGCATGTCAGTTACTCAATGGGTTCGGCCACGTCAGGGGATCCTCATCCATAGTATACTCCCTCTGTTTTTATTTACTCTGCATAAAATGGAGGGAGTAGTGGTATAATAAATGACGCGGGCGGGGGAGGGGGAGGGGCGTCGGTTTGCTCTCAACTGCGGTCCCACAAGCGAGCGAAAACGCAAGACGAAGCGCATTCCATTCGGTGAGTGACATGGAGGGTCCAGCGTGCCAGGCTGCAACGCGAACGCGACAAGAGCGATGTACAGTCAAAACCGATTGACCGGTCGTCACCGAACCACTATTCACACCAAAACCGTTGCTGCACGGCCTACGCCAGTCACTGCCCTAAAACCACACCAAATCTACAGCCCATTCCCCCACCTATCGATCCCCTAGCCCGCATCATGCGTCCCCTAGTTCGCCGGAAAGCCATGGTGCGCCATAAGATCACTTACTACAAGATGCTGACGCCGGAACGCCGCGCAGAAATCACGGCGGCGGTCAGATAATGCATGCAATAAAGAAGACAATGCATGAAATTGATAGGATGTGCAGAGCACATGAGCTTTACTTATGCACGGGATCTGCGCCCGGCTTTATACAAAGGATTACATGCAACATCGGCAAGACTTGTACAAAAGGTGGTTGCCGGAACAGGTTCCGGCAACCGCGCCCTATGGGTAAAACTTACGAAGATGCTCAATGTTCCAGGAGTTGCTCACTGGAATGCCATCTTCGGTCTCAAGGCGGACAGCACTGGGCCTAGTGACTCGTTTCACCCGATAAGGGCCTTCCCACTTCGACGTCAACTTGTTGGAATTCTTGGCGGACTGAACGCGCCGAAGAACAAGGTCGCCTTCCTCGAAGCTTCTGGCTCTAACTTTGCGGCTATGGTAGCGGCGCAAAGCTTGCTGGTATCGAGCAGCTCGTACAGCAGCCTGAAGACGATCTTCCTCAAGGAGCAGCGCGTCATCTTGTCGCAGCTGCTCTTGCTCAAGCTCATCATAAGAGAGCACTCGAGGTGACCCGTATACGAGTTCCGTGGGGAGAACTGCCTCCGCTCCATAGACTAGAGCGAAAGGTGTCTGGACAGTGGCTCGATTTGGCGTCATCCTGATCGACCAAAGAACCACCGGCAGCTCCTCGATCCAGTTTCTTCCGCACTTGTGCAGCCTATCAAAAGTTCTGGTCTTGAGCCCGCGCAGTACTTCAGCATTTGCCCTCTCCGCTTGACCATTGCTTCTCGGATGAGCAACAGAAGCGAAGCAGATCTTGGCGCCAAGATCTTGGACGTACTGCATGAAGGTGCGGCTCGTGAATTGCGTGCCGTTGTCGGTGATGATCCTGTTAGGGATCCCGAAACGGCAAACAATCGACCTGAAGAACTTGATTGCTGACTGTGTTGTCACCTTCCTCACTGGTTCCACTTCCGGCCACTTTGTGAACTTGTCGATTGCAACGTACAAGTACTCAAAGCCCCCGACAGCACGGGGGAAGGGGCCGAGGATATCGAGCCCCCAAACCGAAAATGGCTAGGACAAAGGGATCGTCTGGAGAGCTTGAGCTGGCTGGTGTATCTGCTTGGAATGAGACTGGCACGCTTCACACTTGGTTACTTGTGCAGTTGCATCCTGGAGGGCTGTCGGCCAAAAGAAACCTTGCCGAAAGCTTTGCCGGCAAGTGCTCTTGCGCCAATGTGGTGACCACATATGCCTCCATGTATCTCTGCCAACAGCTTTTGTCCGTCTTCCTGGCAAATACACTTCAATTTCACACCGTTGAGTCTTCTTCTGTACAGTATGCTATCGACAAACTGGTACATACTTGACTGTCGGGCTACTTTTTCCGCTTCTTCTTGCTCTTCGGGAAGTTCTCCTGTCTGAAGGAAATGGACAATCTGTTGTGCCCATGCTGGAGCTTGTGGCTCGACAACAAGGACTAAAGGCACATCTGCTGCTGTGGGAACACCCTCTTCTACGGCGAGAACCTGCGGCTCTGCCGGAGCTTGATGTTCCCCGGCAAGCTTGCCGGAGCAAAGCTTGTCGGGAGCATCTGCTGCGACAGAACAGATCATAAGGCTCGCCGGAGCAGACTGCTCCTCAGCATCCTTGGCGTTGATCTTGGGGACCTTCTTGGCGGCGGCTTCAGGGAGTTCTGCCGGAAAATAGTCACCAGAAATCAACTTCCTCTTCTTGTTCTGTCCAGTTGATGGCGTTACGGACGGTCGAGTCAGCTTGAGCACAAAGATCCCTGGTTCCACAGGTAACTTTAGTGCGGCGCACTTCGACAGGCCATCAGCAATGTCATTCTGAGCTCTCGGAACATGCTCCATCTGTAGGCCGTCAAAGTGCTCTTCTAGCTTTCTCACTTCATCAACATATGCTTCCATCAATGGACTCTGATAGTTCTTGTTCACTTGGCGGACGACAAGCTGTGAGTCACCCCTGACAATGAGCTTCTTGATCCCAAGGTCCGCTGCGATCCTGAGACCGGCAAGCAATCCTTCATACTCTGCAGTATTGTTGGTTGCTTGCTCCTTGGGAAAGTGCATCTGGACTAGTACTTGAGGTGTTCTCCGGTGGGTGCGCCTTGCAGCATGCCCGCACCGGCGCCTTGCAGCGAGAAGGCACCATCAAAGTACATCAGCCACTCTTTGCTCGCTTCCTTAACGGGGATGCTCGTCTCTGGAATTTCTTCATCTGGTGTTGGCGTCCATTCTGCTATGAATTCCGCCAATGCTCTGCTTTGGATAGTTGAAGTACTCTCAAACTTTAGGCCAAAGCTTGACAGTTCCAGTGCCCACTCGACAATCCTGCATGTTGCTTCTGGATTTTGCAGTATCCTCTTCAGCGGAAAACGAGTGACGACTGTGATCTCATGTGCTTGGAAGTAATGGCGCAGCTTTCTCAAGGCCATGAGGAGGCCAAAAAGCAATTTCTGCACACCAGAGTACCTTGACCTAGCCCCCTGCAGAAGGGAACTGACAAAGTAAACTGGGCGCTGCAGCATTCTCTTCTGCATCTTCTCATGCTCCTGCGCAGATCCATCCTTGTCGGGACCAGAGCTTGCCGGACCAGAGCTTGTCGGCGAAGCCCCCTGCTTGTTGCTGGATGCATCTGTCGTGGTTGCTGGCTCATCATCTGCCTCCCTTTCCGCCACTAATGCAGCACTAACCACTTGATTGGTTGCCGCTATATACAGCAGCAACTTCTCTTGCGGCCTAGGTGCGACAAGTGTTGGAGTGGAGGACATGTACCTCTTTAAGTCCTGCAGCGCAGCCTCCGCCTCCGGAGTCCATTTCATTGGACCTGCCTTCTTCAAAATTTTGAAGAAAGGCAGGGCGCGCTCAGCAGATCTAGAGATAAACCTGCTGAGAGCAGCCACGCAACCGGCAAGCCTTCGTATATCCTTGATGCGCTTTGGTGCTTCAATCTGCTCAATGGCCTTGATCTTGTCGGGATTGGCTTCAATTCCCCGCTGAGACACGAAGAACCCGAGAAGCTTGCCGGAAGGGACTCCAAACACGCACTTCTCGGGGTTGAGCTTGAGGTTGATCTTGCGCAGATTTGCAAATGTTTCGTCCAAATCTTGAATCAGAGTTGCTTTGTCCTTGCTTTTTACCACTATGTCATCCATGTATGCCTCCACATTTCTGTGCATTTGTGGCTCAAAAGCGTGGTGGACTACCCTTGCAAATGTTGAACCAGCATTCTTCAAACCGAAAGGCAGCCGTACGAAACAGTATGTGCCACACGGGGTGATGAATGCGGTCTTCTCCTCATCCTCTTCTGCCATGAAGATCTGATGGTATCCTGAGTATGCGTCAAGAAATGAAAGCAAATCACATCCGGCCGTGGAGTCAACAATCTGGTCGATGCGTGGCAAAGGAAATGGGTCTTTGGGACAAGCTTTATTGACATCAGTGAAGTCGATACAAAGCCTCCATTTCCCGTTTGCCTTACGCACGACAACTGGATTGGCCAACCACGTAGGATGGAGGACTCCTCTGACAAGGCCTGCTGCTTCCAACTTCTTGATTTCTTCTGCAATGAATTCTTGGCGCTCCACTGCCTGTTTCCTGACTTTCTGCTTGACGGGCCGCGCATGAGGACAGACGGCAAGGTGGTGCTCAATTACTTTCCTGGGAACACCGGGGATGTCAGACGGTTGCCATGCAAACACGTCGACGTTCGCCCGCAGGAAATCAACGAGCGCGCTTTCCTATTTGGGGTCGAGAGTGGCACTGATGGTGAAGGTACCACCAGTGCCGTCCTCCTTGGCGGACACCTTCTTGGTCTCAGGTGGAGCTGCCATTGCCTTCTTACACTTGCCGGTGGAGCTCGATGGTGCGTTCTCGATGGTAGCGCAGCACTCCGAAGAGGTGCGCTTGCCGGAGTGGGCATCAGAGCTCTTGCCGGACTTGGTCTTCTTCTTCCCCCCTGGAGCTTCAGCGGCAAGTGACTTGCGATCTGTTGCGGCTGTTGCTTCTCGGTAGATCTTGTCGGCACAGATAAGAGCATCCTTCTTGTCGCCAGGGACAGAGATGACACTTATCGGGCCTGGCATCTTCAGCATATTGTATGCATAGTGAGAGGCTGCCATGAACTTGGCGAGCGCTGGACGGCCAAGTATCCCATTGTAAGGTAATGGGAAGTCAGCAACGTCAAAAGTGACCCTCTCAGTCCTGAAGTTCAACTCGCTGCCAAATGTTACCGGCAACGTGATCTTTCCCTTTGGCTTGCTCCTTCCCGGATTGATTCCTTGGAACGTACCGGTTTCTTCGAGCTCGCTGTCAGGGATCTGGAGTTTCTGGAGCACCGCGGAGGAGATCAGGTTCAAGCCGGCCCCGCCGTCAACTAACATCTTAGTGACCTTGAGGTTGCGGATAGTTGGTGAAACCAACATCGGCAAGCACCTGACCGCAGTTATGCGATCAGGGTGGTCCTCAATATCAAAGATGATAGGTGTGCCGGACCATTTCAGAGGCTTGCGTGACTCGACGGGTGGTTCTGCTGCATTAACTTCCCGCACCCACTGCTTGAGCTGGCGGTGCGAAGTATGCAGAGAAGCACCGCCGTCAATGCACAGGACCTCTGTGGCTTTCTGGAACTCCTGCTCATCAGTCTCCTCATCATCCATGTCTTCATCGTCGTCGTCATCTTCATCCTTGTTGCGGCCGCAAGGAGGTCTGTCTCCTTGCCGCTGCTTGGCCTTGCCACGGCGTCCTCCTCAGCCGGGACGTTTCTTGCCGGATCCCCCAGCACCTTCCTGGGCTTTCTCCTTGTCGCGCCGCTCGTATTCAGCTTTCTGTTGCTCAACAAGCTGCTCGACTTTCTTGCAGCTCTGGAGATCGTGGCCCTTAGTGTAGTGGATTTTGCAGTACTGCTTGTTGGTGCCGTCCTGCTTGTCGGCAACTGCCACAGCTGCGGCAACCTCCTTGCCGGAGTTACCAGCTTTGGCTTCTTTGCCGGACTGCTCTACGGCTAGCACCTCTTTGCCTTTCTTTTTCCTGTTATTCCGCCGCCGGTTTTTCTTTGCCGGGGCAGCATCATCACTGTCAGATCCTCCTGCTCCTATGTTCTCTCCAGGGAGTCTCCTCCCTTCCTCAGCATGCGCACACTTGTCGGCCAGGGCATATAGCTCACTGACGTCTCTGATCTTGCACATCGCCATCTCCTCCCGCATCCTACGATTTCGCATGTTCTGATGGAACACGCTGATCACCGCGGCAGGGTGGACGTCTGGGATGTTGTGCTGTACGCTGCTGAATCTCTGAATGTACTTGCGCAGGGGTTCTCCTTCCTTCTGGGCGAGCAGATGAAGGTCACTCTCTTGGCCATGAGGCTTGTGGCCGCCTGTGAAGGCGCCGACAAACTGATGGCATAGATCGGCCCAAGAGGATATGGAGTTGTCTGGCAAGTGCATGAGCCAGGATCTGACGTTGGGTTTGAGCACCAGCGGGAAGTAGTTGGCAAGGATCTTGTCGTCCCGTCCCCCGGCAGCCTGCACCGCAATGGTGTAGATGCTGAGGAACTCCGACGGATGCGTCTTGCCGTCGTACTTCTCCAGTACGTCTGGCTTGAAGTTCTTCGTGCTGGGCCACTGGACTTGCTGCAACTCACGAGTGAACGCAGGGCAACCTACCACGTACGGCAAGTCGCCTGGTTCCCCGGGCGCATGCATGTCAACATAGGGCCCAGCGCGCTTGTCGGATTGACGTCGCGCTTCTCTTCGACGCTCGATGCGAGTACGAGCGTCTTCTTGCTGTCGATCGCGAAGAATTTGGCGTTGATCGCGACGATCTCGTGGATCCGACGATGCGGTGGATTCGCTGTCAAGGTGGATCGGGTGAGTCGGCAATCTTGGCCTTCGGGGTGGTGATTGCATGGTGGTTGCACCTCCACCAGTTTCGTTGCCACCGGCTCACGCATGGCAACCCTGCCGCGGTAGCGACACGCTCAGCTGCCGCGGAGCGTCGCCGTTGGCATAGCCGATGAGACTCTGAATGGTGGCCCTCCATTCGTCGATCTTGTCCGACGTCAGAGGGTAATCCAGGAGCAGTTGAGCTCGCGCCAAAGTTTCTACCGAAGTGGTGGGTGGCAGTGGCGGACGGCGCGAGGAGCGGGATGTGCTCGGACTTCTAACTGTGTTAGAAGGAGCATTATCCCGTCCGGGCGACCGTGTCTCGCTCGTGCTGGTACGCTGGCGTGCATGCTGGTCTTGAGCGCCCCGGGATCCACCATCTTGATCTTGGCCCAACAAACGTATGGTACTGCGAGTACCATGACGCTGTCGGTCCTGCGCCTCCTGAGATGGGCGCGGAACAAGCGCGGACGTCGAGGCCTACGCCGCCTTGCCCTTGGACCTAGCAGCGTCGTGAGCTTCCTCGTCGACGTCCGTCCTTCCGCCGACGTCTACCCCACCGCCCGTTTGCTCCGGTGGCGGTGGGATCGACGTGGACGGAACAGCTGCCTCTGAAGCCTTCTTCTTCGGCGGCATGTTGATGAAGAAAATGAAAATCTAGCTCGTGTGGACACCGGATCAGGTTCACACAATCTCGACGCCCCCTACCTGGCGCGCCAAAGATGTCGGGGAAACTGATCCACGAACACCTATGGGGCCGGCGGACCGGGCCCCTTTCGGTTCGGCGGGGGGCGGAGGTCGCACGAAGAGCGGATCGAGGCGAGGCACACGAGCAGTTTACCCAGCTTCGGAGCTCTCCGGAGAGATAATACTCCTACTGCTGCTTGTTTGATTCTATTGTGTTCTTGCTCGAGAGAGAGCTATGTGTTTTTTGGCTTCTGAATGATCCGAACCCCCCCTACGTTGTGCATGGGCCTCCTTTTATATGCTCAAGGGGTCACCGACAGGTGGCAACACAGAGAAGGGTAAAAGTGTAAAAAGAGAGGTGGTTGGTACAGTTACTTGTACAGTGCACCCTACCTAACCCTGACGGCAGGGGACAAGGGCATTAAATGCCCGTCTGCGTCGCCCAAACAGTGCAGAAAGGTACCATCAGGGACGCCACCGCTCGCCACGATGGCAGTCTTGTTAGCTTTGCATGCCACTGCGCACCGCTGGCTGCACAGCCTTCCGCCACGCGCGCCTGGAGAGGCCCCTAGAGCGACACGTTGGTGGATGCGCTGGAGCGTGGGCACAGAGTGGCCGCCTGCCACGGCAAGCGCCTTGCCGCGGCCGTTGTCTTGTCGTGCCCGGAAGCTTGTCGCTCACCGGGCCTTGATATGCCTTGGTTGGTCTTCCCGGCAAGCTCCTCTTGCCGGGGCCTTGTCGCCTTGCCGGGACGCGTGGCGCGTCGCGACAAGTTCCTTGGGATGCCTTGGTTGGCCTTCCCGGCAAGCTCTTCTTGCCGGGGCCTTGTCTTGAATACTTTGTTCTTGAATGGCTCCAAAGGAACCATGGAGGACCTTGGCGGTCGCCCGGCAAGCCTTGCCACGGGGCGCTGCAACTGCCCGTGCACAAGTTCGGGATACTAGGGTACCCCTATTCTAGTACACCGACACTTCTTCAAAAAAAATTAAGAAAAGGGCTCCAGCCCCGGTTCCATTTCCATCAGAAAACGAAACCCACAGAGCTTCTTCTTCATTAGTTGCCATAAAATTGAGCAACATCAAGGTTGGTTGTGAAGCTCCTGGAATGCTCAACTATAATTTGGATATCATTTGTGCAGTTCAACTAAGATCGAGCGTGAAATGTATATCTCTGTTTGCACAAAAAAGGTGGAAAGGAGGGTGACTAACAAGTGATGAAACATGCATCAAATGAAAAGAAGCATGTTCCTTATCTGAATGGCAATCCTACAAGGACAGTAGCAATTTCTAAAGCAGTGGCATTGCTAGATATTAGTGTGGGCATTAGGATTAACTATGACAACCGTTAAATACGACATTACTTTGGGCACAGGAGAGTAGGCAGACCAGGACAGTTGCATTTCTAACGAAAAGAACCCACTTATCTTAATGGGAAATCTTAGCAGGAATGTAAAGAAGTGCCATTGATTCATATTACTGGAGGCATTACATTGAAAACAACATTGGTTTAACGTGCCCTTACTTTTAACGGTGCGACTGCTACGTTTTACCAGTGGCATTACATAAGAGTGGCTCGGGGCAACAAACATCAGAACAGGATATCTGGGTTGGTCCCATTTTTGTTCGGTATAGCCACCTTATACTGTGTGAGGCTAGAAAATCTAGTGCTGGACTTACTCTGTTGACTTGTCCCCCAGTCCCCACTTTCTTTCCTTTTTCAACCAATAGATCGGGTTTATATTGAGTTTGTACTGTGTTTCCCTTTATTTCCCTATTAGACCTAGAGACCAGTTGGATAGCCAGTCTCTGCTACTTTTCGCCCCCATTATTTCCTCTCTCGACCAAGTCCTAGATTCAGGTAACAAATCCTCCCCCACCCCCACCTCCTTTCTTCCTTGTTTGAAGCAAGTAGTACTAGATTTGAGTGCATGAACTAGTTTTACCTCTTAAATGTAAAAAAAAATAGGTGGTTTTCGAACAGCCGATCGATCCTATCTACGAGGGGGCCTAAGAAATAGTAAAAGATACAAATGCAGCGATGTCGGGAGCTCGGGAAGTAGAGCAAGGCCGGTTTCGAAGGAAGTTATACCTGATGGTCACCGGGATGTCGCTAGGTGGGCGGCGGGAGGCCGGATCTGCCCACACTACGCCAGCGAGGAAGAAGGGGTTGGAGGCCCTCCCTCGCCAGCGGTGCTTGGGATAGAACGTCAAGGCATGCTGATCGGGACGCGCCCAGCAGTGGGTAAGAGCTGTCGCCAAGGACGACCACATGAATGTTGCACCTTCTCACCTTCCCTGGCGGAGAGGATCCGGCTGGATCTATGACCAGCGGTGAGGAGAGAGAGAGAGAGAGAGAGAGAGAGAGAGAGAGAGAGAGTGGCCACCGCTGTCGTGTTTAGTTCTGGAGAGGCCGAGATAGTGTGAAGAGAGCAACACTAGCAAGCAAGCGCGGAGGCTCCTGCCTATATAGTGGAGTAGTACTAGTTTTCTTTTGTCTACCGGAGCCGGCTTGACCTCGTCAATGACTGTCGAGAAGTCTTCATGCACGTAGCCCGGAGGCGCAGTTGTCATCATTTTGATCTGAAGCGCCGGATTATAACATATAACACGAAAAAATGCCACATGACAAGAAATCATAACCTCACTGCCCAAAGGAGACAACATGAATCCCGACGTACAAACTAGACGAGGAACAAAGCTCAAATTAAAGATAAACTCATAGAAAAGGGGGTATGTCGATAGATGTCCTAATTAACATAGCCGGCTTGACCTAGATGGCAGCTGAGTAGTCACTGTTCGTGCATGTGCCCCCAATGAGTAGCCCAACTCAGTTGTCGCTGTTTAACCCTCGCAGTGATCCGAAGCACATGACACCTAATTTTGTGAGATGACAAGAAACCTTTTTTTAGATTTCTCACCACAACTACAGCCATGTACAACACAGCCTGCATGATATGTAGACGATAGCCAATCCAGGCGTGTGTGCTGGAGTCTGGCCACATGCATGGATGAACTGATCTTCCGTGTCTTGCAGGGATCGTCCCGGCACCAATGTAGTACAACACTTCTCTAGTACTATCGCTCGTCTCCCTCTTATATTAAGTCACCCGACTTGCGGGGCCGGGGAGTGTGCCTATGGTCGGTTCTCAATTGCCGTCCCACAGCAATATGACGCGCGTTACATTCGGAGAGCAGCGTGCCAGACCGACCGACTGTCTGGGGTGCGACGCGAACGCGACGGGCGTGCTATATACTCCGTACATGTGTACCGCCGTTTTCTAGACGCTTTGCTCCATGGCGTGGGCGCAATCCATGGATAAAAAATTAGTATATTGTATACTATTTAAGAGTCGAGGGCGGGGCTTTTCCTGCGTGGTAGGCGGGGCCTAGTCGGTTCGACAGAGACGTGAGAAGACGAGGGAGTAGGCTGCTGCAAACGTAGGGCTGTGTGATTTGATAGCGAGTTACTGCTGGACAGGTGGGGCCCCGTGATTTGACTTGCCATTATCATTTTAACTGCGGCGCTACAACCGGCGTGAGTCTCCTGATTCCTGACCACCTCCATACAGGTGCCTCTCCCAATGCTCCACCATGTAGTAGAGGCTGGCTCTTGCATGAAAGCCCCCTTCTCCACTTTTTCCTTGCCTCTCTTTCCTCCACATATAAAAAAATGCCATGTAAAGCACACTATTGTACTTACTTGCTCCTACAGGTGCTTAAGCTTGCCACATAGGCATAAAGTCTGATGTGGCAAGTTAATCAAGAAGAGAGAGACTAGTTTGGTGACCCAAGGAAGAACCGGTGCTAAGCGCGTGTACCTCGGCGAAAAGACAATTTTGAGTCTATAGCTAATTAAATGAAGCAAACTTAGCAACACCATTTCATTGGAAGAGGTCACTCCTTGGCAAATGTAATAAATACTACTACTCCATGTGTCCCATAATATAAGAATGTTTTTGGCACTACACTAGTGTCAAAAACGTTCTTATATTATGGGGCGGAGGGAGTATGAAGAAAGAGATAGAGAGAAGTAAAAAATACACTTATAGCCAACCTTATAGCCAAAACCTTGTTGTAGTATGAGTGACTAAGTGATGACTATGTATGACATGCCAACATCAGATAGCCTAATGCACCGTGTTAAATCTCCAAGGGCGCGGCCGCATGAGAGCGACGCGACGGTCGTGGTAGGCGCGACCATGATACGGGCTGCTGGCAGCCCTTGGATCTGAGATCAAATGGTCGCATGCTAAGTTGCTAAAAATTTGCAGAATAACCCTCCAGGATAGGATATTCACCCATAGGTCTAGAATCACGCCATGCAACTGCTCGATCTCAGATCCAAGGGCTCTCGGAAGCCCGTATCATGGGAGAATGGAAAGCCACTACCCTGTCATTCGCACGCTGACAGTTCGCTCATACTCGTCCCCGCACGTCCTTCAATACTACGGCGGTTCGCTCCTAGTCGTCCCGTCCATTCACATTACGGCAGTTCCACTAATCCTAACCCTCCTCCCAAATCCATGGCGTCCCAAATCTCCCCGATCGGCGGTGAGTACAAGGTTAGAACCATCACCGGCGATGAGTTTGACGTCATCTACACCCGTTCTTCCGTGACGGTGAAAGGATGCCTTTCTCTCTTCAAACTCATGTTTGAAGACTCAGATGATGAGTGGGTCACTGGGCTAGATGTTGAGTACACCACAGTCCTAGGATGAGAGAAGGATCTAAAGGACGAAGAGAGGAAGAAGCCCGCCGTGATCCAGGTTTGCGTGCATGACTTATGCTTGGTCTACCACATATGCCATGTCGACGTTGAGTGCCAGGATTTTAAGGACTTCCTCGAGAGCAACCTAGTCAAATTCGTTACTGTAGACTTTAGTAACGACAAAGAAGTCCTGCGTCAGATAGGCCTCATTGTAGGCAACACCTTCGACCTCCAGAAGAATCGGCTGGTGTCCTCTCGTCAGCCTTCAATACTGACCCTGGCAGGAGCCATGGTTCATCCTTCGTACGGTAAACTGGAGAAACCTCCATACACGTTTCATCGTCATGCATGGCAGCGAAATGTACTAGATATAGACCACATCCACTACGCTGAAATGGATGGCTACCTTTGCTTCAATACGTACATACTAGTATTTCTTACATTTCATCTTTTAGTTGGTATAGTACTACCACTCGTTTCTTCACATTATATACGTACAATATAAATAGCCAACATCATATAGCCAGCAGTTTAGTTGTCAAAGAATTTCAGGGTGCTTAGTTTTGTCAAAGAATTCTAGGATGCTTAGTTTTATTTGAGGGGTGGGTTGTGCTGGACACCATTATTGTGACTAGCCTTTTTAATAGCACTATATGCATAATTTGGCGACGAGGGCTCTCTATATGTACCACCTTTTTTTAATTTCAAGTTTTGCTCCATGGCGCAATCCATCGATACTACTGATGTACAAAAGTATGCATTTTTTAAAAGGCTAGAGGGCGGGGCAGTCTAGCTTGGTCGGTTTCACGAGAGGCGAGGGCCTTTGTGATTTGACGGCTCATTACTGCTGGAAGGCGGGGCCTTGTGATTTGACTGCTCGTATAAATGCGCCGACGACCTGATCGAGGAGCAAAGAACCGTGCGGTATACTCAAGTTTTCCACTGGAGTAGTACTGTGACGGAGGAGCACGAAACACGGCAGCCCAGTGCCATATGGCGACAAAAAATGATCTAATTTGCTAGTCATCTCATTGTTATCATTGTTCTATTCATTCCCTCAAAAAAACTATTGTTCTATTCATGCCTCGCAAAGAACGTGACACATGCGGCGAAACACCCGAAGCAAAAGATGAAACACGGGAGCAAAGAAGAAGGAAGATTATCACCCCAAATGATCTAATTCGCCGCGGAGTCATAACTTCTTCTTCATCGCCTCCACGACCTCCATCTCCTTGCGCGTCTCCTCCGCCATCTTCTTCATTCTGTCCATGATGCAGGATTTCTCAACGCGAGCCTTCATCATCCGTTCCACGGCCGCATTACGTACCTTGACAACAGCCGGGTGCTTGATGTGGAGCTTCGCCAACTCCTCCTTCTGTTCCATGACGAGGGCCTGCAGCATCTTCATTGAGGAACTACTATTCTCATGCACCTTCTTCCAGTCGGCGTTCTTCTCCTTCAATAGGTCGATCTCGTGGCAGAGCTTCGCCTTGTCCTCCTGAAGTCGCGGGATTTCGCCGGTCGCCTTCTTATCTGAGGCAATGCTCTTCTTCAGCAGCATCACCAAGCTGGCGGACAACTCCCCCTGTTGATTGAGCTCAGCGGGCATGTCTTCGAGGCTCTCCTTCAGCAACTCCATCAAGCCTTGGATGAACTCCTTCTGCTTATTGAGGTGCTTATTGAGCTGATCGGGCATGCCCCCGAGGGATAACGACTCCAGCTCCGTCGGCTCGGCATGTTCGCCTCCGCGGCTAGGGCGCTCCTGGGAGCCATCACCTGCCCGTGAGAGATCTTTCAAGGTCTCTGCGTGGCGGCGAGCCCTCTCTTTTTTTCCGCAACCTTGGTTGCCGTTCCCTTGTTACGAGTAGTTCTCGACCTAGAGCTCTGCCCACCGGCCATGGCAACGACAGACGAAGAAGAAGCACTTATGAGGAGGAAAGGTAGAGTAATTTTCGGTTAGGTAGTTCCCCTTTTTATAACCTAAGTACTAGCACTAATACTAATACCTGCATAGTGGGAACACGTTCAGGTTTGGTACGTACTAGTAAGTGTCAGTAGGCTTTCGAATGTGATGGGAACAAGGTAAAGATTAATTGATGGTTTTGGTTTTGAGGCCCGAAATGGCTCCCGATGAGTTTAGCGGAACATAAATTTCAAGTACTACACTGCTCAAATGCGTAAATATTATGTTACTGTCAAAAATTGGCAAAAATACGAAGGAGACCAATGGAAGTACTACTAGCAACCCACGATTTAACTACTCACATGCGCGCAGTGGAGTAATAATGTCTTTTTTCCGCCCTCACGTCCACTCAATTTGCATGTGCTGTATTAATTGACCATCAATGAAGTGAACGACTTTACACGCGTCAAATTATCACATGGGGTGGATCTTGGTACAAAATTGCGTCCGCCCGCGTACCCGTGTGTGCGTGCGAGGGAATGAGTGCGTGCGTGGCGTGCGTGCACATCTTCGCTTCGTGCATGTACCGCCAGTATGGCTCAGGGAGGACGAGTACATTCTTCTGGAACCAGTAGCATGCCACTGTGATCAATCCACGCAAGGAGGTGCGACAATGCCTCCACATGTGCCATGTGGCTTCATGAACTGTAAGAGAGACACTGTGTAGCTTGCCATTTGTATTCTAATTTATGTGTTTTGCACATACTCGAAGTACTAGTAAGGTACACGTGCATTGCATGCATCAGATTTTGCAACCAAATTATGAATAAATATCACACTATAGCATGTAAGCTCTGAGTCATATATGCCTGATGTAGCCCTTCCTTTAATTCTTATAGTTCATCTCATTCAAAATCAATTAGTTTTTATAAAAAAAGCTAAGAACGCGGGAATAGGAAAAACATGGGATTATAGTGGAATGTCGTCTTGAATCCTACAAGATTGTACGAGTGTTTGATTGTGCATAGACAAAACGCAGAATTCTTTCAAAGAGGTTTGAGTGGATGGGATGTTTCCTATGAAATCTAGTGCAAATGAATCATATGGAAAAATTCCTATGGTTTACAATCCTATGAATCAAACAACCAAGATAGGAAAAATTCCTAATGATTAGAATCCTCCAAAATTCCTTTGAGAATCCTTTGAATCAAAGAAGCCCTTAATCTATTTTATGATTCATGGAATTGTGCATTGTAAAGCATAAAGTAAAAACAAATAATGGCAATTCAACTAGAAAAAAAGTTTGGGCAGTTATGATACGGAAGATTCTAGAACAAAAGAGAACCACTGTTGTTTTGAGGTTTGTGCATTATGCTTAAGTTCAACCATGGAGTCTACTAGATTGTACATGTGGCAAAATCTGGTGGGGGGCTAGAAGATGGTGCGAGGGGCCGAGTGGAGGGAGACTATGAAGGAATACACAAGTGCGAGATCGATATTTAGAGAGAGGGGGCGAACACGTGCGTTGTTGCACACAGTGGCGGAGCCATGAAAAATAAATGAGGTAGGGGGCCAAGCATTGCCAATCCTTTACGAGGAGGGTCAATTCATGAACTTAAACCATTTTTAGCAGCAATTGTCTAATGATCACATTCATATTAGCCTCGATATATAGTGATGTTAGGGGGGGCAGGGCCCTTACTGCCCCCTATCTTTGCCATTGTGCACGTGTCTGAGAGATGAAGCGGAAAGCATGGATGATGAGAGGGGGATGTTGGATATATAATTAATGTGGGTGTATTAGCTATATATGTTAATCCTATATAGAGAGGTATAGATTGATCGATGTGGACGTGGGAAAGAGGGTGAGACCTCACTGGATATATCGATTGATCGGTTTGTGTGGAAAACTATGAAATACCTAGCTATATACACACATACATAGAGAAACATCGATCGTTGCGCATGCACGCGTGAGAGATAAAGAATGCCTGATATGATGGAGAGGGGGATGTGTGTGGGTGTGTGCCTTCATGGGAGACCGACCTGAAGAAAAAGATTGCATGTGTGCAATGGATAATGCCGACTGGTAGTGTGTGTGCATGCATGCCCGAGAGGAAGTTAGTGGCACAATTATAAAGAGAAGACTACTATGTGGGTGTAAAAGAATAGGTGAGGTCATAATCAATGTAAAGTTGAATTCAAATATTTGAATAAGAGATCCTGATGTTTGAAACCCATGCATGCATGAATATAACGGAGATCTACGCGGTGTTGTTTGGAAACGAGCATGTTGTAATGTATATACATTGAACAAGGTCAGACTGATTTGAATTTGTGATACGATGGTAGACATCATTTGGCCACGTCGCATCCGTGCATGGACACACTATTCTAATTGGAGATGATGGGCGGCTTTCGCATCACATATCTATATCTATACCCCTATATATATATTATATTTTATATTTTTTATATTGTGTGCAGGTAACTTTAACTTTGAAAGATGGTCGTTGGATGAGGCGAATCCGATGGTCCAAAGATGGCAAATTTGAGCACTACTGGCCGTTGGATATCATCTAGACTCCACCAGATTTCGCCACATGTATAATTTAGAAGACTCCATGGTTGAACTTAAGCATAATGCACAAACAACATAACACAAGCACTTCTTATTTGTTCTAGAATCTTCCGTATCAGAATTGCCCAAATGTTTTCCTACATGATTTGCCATTATTTGTTTTTACTTTATGTCTTACAATGCACAATTCCATGAATCTTAAAATAGATTAGCTTTCTTATAAAAACTAGATGATTTTGAATGAAATGAACTATAAGAATTAAATGAACATCTACATCATGCATATATGACTCAAAGCTTGCATGCTATCATGTGATATTTATTCATAATTTGGTTGCCAAATCTCATGCGTGCAATGCACGTGTACCTTACTCTAGTCTAAATGGTGTTTGTGTGTGTGTTGTGCGTGTTGAGGTGCAAATTATCTTTTTTTTGGTACACGTTAAGCTTGTTCTTCCGAAATTTCAAGCCGCGCCTTGTTATGCCAAAAATTCAAGCTAGTGTCTCTGTCTATCGTGCTGCGAAACTCCCGCCTCTTCAACCCGGGCCTTGTTAGCCCGAAATATTTAAGATATATCTTTGTCTCGTTGTGCTCCGACAACTCAATCCATCTCAACACGTGCCTTGCTATTCCGAAATTGCAACGGGCACGAAAACTCCCACCTCCTATGAAATTCCGACACGCGAAATGCCCGTGGTACCCCTGAACCAAACGAACCGCCTCAAATTGGTGGGGTTACTTTCGTAACTTACCCCACATTTCGGACAAGCGCATCTGAGGGAGTCCTGGATTAGGGGGTGTCCGGATGGCCGAACTATGACCTTTGGCCGGACTCCCGGACTACGAAGATACATGATTGAAGACTCCGTCCCGTGTCCGGATAGGACTTTCCTTGGCGTGGGAAGGCAAGCTTGGCGATATGATATGAAGATCTCCTCCCATTGTAACCGACTCTATGTAACCCTAGCCCTCTCCGGTGTCTATATAAACCGGAGAGTTTTAGTCCGTAGGACGAACAACAATCATACCATAGGATAGCTTCTAGGGTGTATCCTCTCTGATCTCGTGGTAGATCTACTCTTGTACTACCCATATCATCAATATTAATCAAGCAGGAGTAGGGTTTTACCTCCATCGAGAGGGCCCGAACCTGGGTAAAAACATCGTGTCCCTTGTCTCCTGTTACCATCCGCCTAGACGCACAGTTCGGGACCCCCTACCCGAGATCCGCCGGTTTTGACACCGACATTGGTGCTTTCATTGAGAGTTCCTCTGTGTCGTCGCCTTTAGGCCCAATGGCTCCTTTGATCATTAACCACGACGCGGTCCAGGGTGAGACTTTTCTCCCCGGATAGATCTTCGTATTCGGCGGCTTCGCACTGCGGGCCAATTCGCTTGGCCATCTGGAGCAGATTGAAAGCTACGCCCCTGGCCATCAGGTCAGGTTTGGAAGCTTAAACTACACGGCCGACATCCGCGGGGACTTGATCTTCGGCGGATTTGAGCCACGGCCGAGCGTGCCGCACTGTCACGGTGGACATGATCTAGCTCTGCCGCCGGACAGCGCCCAGAGCGCCGCTCAGGTGTCCGCTCCGACCATTAGCTCGGAGCCGACTGCGCCAGTCGGGGACGGATGGTTGGACGCTGCCCCAGGAGCCGCAATCTCGACGGCTATAGAGCCGAATACCAGCCTAGTCCTTTGCGAGGCCTATGACTCTAAGGTGCCGGACTCCGTTCCGGACTCCGAATCTTCCGCGCCCCTCCCGATCGAACCCGATTGGGCTCCGATCATGGAGTTCACCACCACGGACATCTTTCAGCACTCGCCCTTTGGCGATATCCTAAGTTCACTAAAGTCTCGCCCTGGCCGGACTATGGTCAGCATGGTTGGGATGCGGACGACGAAGAAATTCGAAACCCACCCACCACCCACTTTGTAGCCACTGTCGACGATCTAACCGACATGCTAGACTTTGACTCCGAAGACATCGACGGTATGGACGCCGATGAAGGAGAAAACCAAGAACCAGCACATATAGGGCACTGGAAAGCCACCTCGTCATATGACATATACATGGTGGACACCCCCAAAGCAGGGGATGGCGATGAAAAAACGGAGGATGACCCCTCCAAGAAGCAACCCAAGCGGCGACGTCAGCGGCGCAGCTCTAAATCCTGCCAAAGCAAAAACGGCGAGTCCGGCACTAGAGACAACAACACTCCGGACAGTGTTGAAGACAACCCCCTCCAGTAGGACTCAGCCAGGAGGACGGAAGAGCCAGCCCTCATGAGAGAGCGGCAGACAGGGAGGTCGAGGACGACAATTATATGCCTCCCTCCGAAGATGAGGCAAGCCTCGATGACGATGAATTCGTCGTGCCAGAGGATCCTGCCGAACAAGAGCGTTTCAAACACAGGCTTATGGCCACGGCAAGCAGCCTCAAGAAAAAACAGCGGCAGCTTAGAGCTGACCAAGACTTGCTAGCCGACAGATGGACGGAAGTCCTAGCGGCCGAAGAGTATAAACTCGAGCGCCCCTCCAAGAGATACCCAAAGCGCAGGCTACTACCCCAACTAGAGGAGGAAGCAACTAAACCTACATCACCAGCGTACGATGCGCCCGATCGGCCACCCCGCGGCCGCGATAGAGAGGCCTTTTGGCCCTCAACTCAAGCCGCACCCCGGCGCCGCTCCAAAAATACAAGAGCACGGGGAAACGCAACAGACCTGCGAGACATATTGGAGGATAAGGCAAGGCAAACAAGATCGATCTACGGGTCGCGTGGGCGCCCCACGTCACGTGACGATAACCGTCACGCCGGATATGATAAATACGGCCAGGCCGAACACAACAGACAAAGCTCATCCGAGCTACGTCGCGATATAGCCCAGTACAGGGGCGTCGCACACCCACTATGCTTCACAGACGAAGTAATGGATCATCAAATCCCCAAGGGTTTTAAACCCGTAAACATCGAATCATACGATGGTACAACAGATCCCGCGGTATGGATCGAGGATTATCTCCTTCATATCCACATGGCCCGTGGTGATGATCTACACGCCATCAAATACCTCCCGCTCAAGCTTAAAGGACCAGCTCGGCATTGGCTTAACAGCCTGCCAGCAGAGTCAATTAGTTGCTGGGAGGACCTGGAATCTGCGTTCCTTGACAACTTCCAGGGCACTTATGTGCGACCACCAGACGCCGATGACCTAAGCCACATAATCCAGCAGCTAGAGGAATCGTCCAGACAATTCTGGACACGGTTCCTAACCAAGAAAATTCAAATAGTCGACTGTCCGGGTGCCGAGGCCCTTGCAGCCTTCAGGCACAACATCCGAGACGAATGGCTGTCCCGGCACCTAGGACAGGAAAAGCCGAAATCTATGGCAGCCCTCACGACACTCATGACCCGCTTTTGCGCGGGAGAAGACAGCTGGCTAGCTCGTAGCAATAAAATAACCAAGAGCCCTGGCAATTCGGATACCAAGGACAACAATGGCAGGTCACGTCGCAACAAGCACAAGCGCTGCATTAACGGCGACAATACCGAGGATACGGCAGTTAATGCCGGATTCAGAGGCTCTAAACCCGGTCAGCGAAAGAAGCCATTCAAAAGAAACCCTCCGGTCCCATCCAGTTTAGACCGGATACTCGATCGCTCGTGCCACATACACGACACCCCCGAACAACCAGCCAACCACACCAACAGGGATTGTTGGGTGTTCAAGCAGGCAGGCAAGTTAAGTGCCAAAACCAGAGACAAGGGACTGCATAGCGATGACAAGGAGGAGCCCCGGCCGCCGAACAACAGAGGACAGAAGGGCTTCCCGTCGCAAGTGCGGACGGTGAACATGATATGCGCAACCCATATCCCCAAAAGGGAGCGGAAGCGTGCTCTCAAGGACGTCTATGTGTTGGAGCCATTCGCCCCAAAGTTCAACCCATGGACCTCCTGCCCGATCACTTTTGGTCGAAGGGACCACCCCACTAGCATCCGTCACGGTGGATTCATCGCATTGGTCCTAGACCCAATCATTGACGGATTTCACCTCACTAGAGTCCTCATGGACGGCGGCAGCAGCCTGAACCTGCTTTATCAGGATACAGTGCGAAAAATGGGTATAGATCCCTCAAGGATTAAACCCACAAAGACAACCTTTAAAGGCGTCATACCAGGTGTAGAAGCCAGCGTACAGGCTCGGTTACACTCGAAGTGGTCTTCGGATCCCCGGATAATTTCTGAAGCGAAGATTTAATCTTCGACATAGTCCCATTCCGTAGTGGCTATCACGCCCTGCTCGGACGAACCGCATTCGCAAAATTCAATGCGGTGCCGCACTATGCATATCTCAAGCTCAAGATGCCAGGCCCTCGCGGAGTCATTACGGTAAACGGAAACATCGAATGCTCTCTCTGAATGGAGGAGCACACGGCGGCCCTGGCGGCGGAAGTACAAAGTAGCCTCTCAAGGCAATTCTCCAATCCGGGTGTTAAACGTTCGGACAACATCAAGCGCGCCCGAAGTAACCTACAACAAAACCGGTCGGCACGTTTCGAGCAAGCATAGCAGTGCGGCCCCAACCCCAACCCCCGCCAGATGGCGATAGCGGTACCACGCGTACATAATTACGCTTTGGAAATACCATGGGCATAAGGGGAGGGGCTCAACCACGGCACGCCCAGAATGCGGCTCAACCGCACTAGGGGCTCCCTATTTTGCCATTTCCTTTTTTTATATACTTTCAGGACCCAACTATCCAGAAGGCCTCTCCGGCAACACATTCGCCGAACACATGATGCAACAGCCAGGGAGAGAACAAGCCACGTCAAATGTCCAGGTGGTCTCTATAACGAGCTAAATACCTGTTTTACTTAAAGTCTCGCAGCTTGCCCCTGGAGGGGGACATGTCAAATAATCCCATCTCTTGCTTTTCGCACTATTTGTATCGTTCTGCTTTCATAGCAGCCCTTTTTTATAAACAATACATAGCTCTTATCTATTATTGTATTCATCTATTTTTATACAAATGTGTTCAGTCATGACATTATGCAACTGTACACTTTGGTACGGCCAATACACCAGGGGCTTAAGCACCCCATAACATGGTGTGAGAAGACCGAAGACTCTCACGAGTGCGGCACCCCGAACTTCTAGCATTATATGCATCGGCTCTGAATCATGTCTTGGGTCAATAGTTGGGTTTGCCCGGCTCCCATGTTTTGGTACCTTACGTTCTACAATGTTGGCTAAGGTAGCGCTGGGAGAACTACTGCGATTGTACCCCAGTTGAGCTGGGTTAACACCTCAGTAGAGAAAGCTAAAACTGACTGTCATGATAGTGCGAGAGACCGGTCACTGTTCGCGAGGTTTTTTGAGTCCCTAAAGACTTATGCCGCTTAGAGCGAGGAGCCGGATTTATCTGGCCTAGGTGTGGATAGCGCCCCGAAATCGGTCTTCCAAATACTAGCGGCTTCGCCGAAATTTAAAATTATAAAATTCTATGGCTAAGTGAGAGTGATAAAGCATTATAAGTCCGATGGCCTTGTTTGTTGTGCTGAGCGCCTCCCTAGATGGACCCAAGAATGGGAACAAGAGCGCTCAGGTTTATCCCGAACACCCCAGCACTCGTGGCATGGGGGTAGAAGCCGACGACTTGCATCTCTCAGATTCGATACACGGCCGCACAGAAGGTAATATTTTAAATTAACAAGCGTTGATTAGCGCATATGAACAAAGTTTTCAGCATACAGGATAACAGATGCGAGTCTACTCAAAAATTACATCTTTGGAGCATTCACCTGCTATAATGCGGGCACCCTTCAAGACGCCCTTATAGTACATCTCGGGCTTGCGATACTCCTTGCCCGGTGGTGGGGCGTCCGTCACAAGCTTCTCAGCGTCCATCTTGCCCCAGTGCACTTTAGCACGGGCAAGGGCCCAACGGGCACCTTCAATGCAGGCGGAGTGCTTGACACTACTAGGAAAAGGGCTATAGATGGAATTGACACTAATGGCGCACCAGACATGTGGTGCGCCATTAGTATATACTAATGGCGCACCACCATCTAATGCGCCATTAGTGTTGAAACTACTAATGGCGCACCCTGCCCACGGTGCGCCATTAGTACCAAATTTTTTTTTTGAACTACTGCGCCTGTCCAAACATACTAATGGCGCATCCGCTGGTGGTGCGCCATTACTAGTTGTAACTAGTAATGGCGCACCAGCCAGAAGGTGCGCCACTAATGTTATTTTTTTATTATTGTTTTTATTCCTTTTTTTGCAAAAGTACTAATGGCGCACCCCTAGATTACTAATGGCGCATTTGTTGCTGGTGCGCCATTAGTAAGTGGGCAGCAACAAGATATTTTGGACAGCCTCTCCTCCCACACTCACTTTCTCCCCACTTCATTCTCTCCACCGCCTCCTCCTTGTCTCGGGTGCCTCCTCTTTTTCACCTCATTTCCACCATAGATTCATTCAAATTAAGTGGTTAAGTTACCTTGTTTTGCTAGGTAAGTAAGGGGGGAAGCTATATTTATGTTGTTCTCCCTACAACAATGTGCACATGCACTTTTTATGGCCTAGCTAGATCTATGTATGTTCGTGGTGTTGCATATGTTTGTGGTGTTGCATATGTGTTTGTGTTTGAAGGTGTACCGGTATTTGAAATGCGATAGTTGCCAATATTTTGCCGGAATGTTGATTCATTTCCGTTTCGGCGAGAATTTTGGCATTAAGCATTCTTTTTGGTCCTATTTTTAGGGAAAGTCATGCCAAATTTTTTCTTGGTTCTAAAATATCGTTTTGCTCTACCCCGCAGGCGACCATGGTCCGCACGATGACCGAAGCCATCGTGAATAGGTTTTTGAGGTCCGCGAAGGCCGAGATGCTTCAAAAGAACGAGACGGAGATAAGATGTCCGTGTCGAAGATGCAAGCTGAATAGCCTTATTGCGGACCCGGATTCCGGGCAGGTGCGGGACCACCTGCTCTTGCGTGGTTTCATGGATGGCTATCGGTGGCAAGGTGATGAAGATGACTACGAAGTCGTCCATGGGGGCCGGGCAAGAAATGAGGAAGGGCAGCAAGACAACCACCGTGGCTCGGGGGGGGCGAGAAGACGAAGAATCCCCAGGAGATGATCACGACGGTGATGCTGTACACAGTCATCATGTAGAAGATGCAGGACATGATGATGATGCCGGCGGAGCAGACGATGCTGGACCATCGATGGGCTGGGTGCAGGACCCTCATATTCAAGAGCTGCTTCTCAAGCAGACGGATAACGCAAGAGCTGCCGCCCGAGAGAAAGCCAATATGGATCAACTTGAGTTAGACGCGGTTACTCCATTGTATGAAGGATGCAGGCCCGAGGATACCCGCCTGAAAGTAACGCTCATGGCTCTGGAGATGAAGGTAAAACACAAAATGACCGACGCATGCTTCGACGAGAACATGTCATTCTGGCACGAACGTCTTCCCAAGGGGAACAAGTGCCCGACCAGTTTGGAGGAGGCGAAGAAAATCGTGTGTCCTCTAGATTTACCGCACGTGAAATACCATGTGTGCATGAACAATTGCATCATTTATCGGGACGAGCACGCGGAGTCTACCATATGTCCGGTGTGCGGTGTCACTCGATACAAGAAGAGGAAGAAAGCTCCTCGAAAAGTGGTGTGGTACTTTCTGATCACTCCTTGTCTGCAGCGGTATTTCGCGGATCCTAAGGTAGCAAAGCTCCTGCGTTGGCACGCGGATAGGGAGGAGAAGAAGCGAGAAGATGACGCAAATGATCCAGAGATAGATAAAAAAGACAAGATGCTGAGTCACCCTAAGCATGCGAGCCAGTGGCAAGCGTTGAACTTCGAATACCTAGAATTTGGGAACGATCCAAGGAACATCGTGCTGGGCGCGAGCACCGATGGAGTCAATCCGTTTGGCAGCCAGAGAAGCACACATAGCACCTGGCCTGTGTTTGTGTGGATGTACAACCTTCCCCCCTGGTTGTGCATGAAGAGGAAGTACATTCACATGAGTATGCTAATTGAAGGGCCGAAACAACCAGGGAACGACATCAATCTGTATCTAGGGCTGCTGAAAGAGTAGCTTGACATGCTGTGGAAAACGCCAGCCAATACGTGGGACGCCGCAGAGAAAGAATATTTCCCTATGAGAGTCGCACTGCTCACGACGGTGCACGACTATCTCGGTTACGGATATCTTGCGGGGCAGGTAGTCCACGGATTTTCTGGATGCGTAAGGTGCATGGATGACACAACGTATCGCCAGCTAGATAGAGATCCCGGGTCTTCGAAAACCGTGTTCATGGGACATCAAAGGTGGCTTCGCGACGATGACCCGTGGAGGAAACGCAAGGATCTGTTCGATGGTGAAACCGAACCCCGAAAACGCCCGTGTACGAAGAGCGGCGAGGAAATAGACAAGCTGTTGAAAATTTGGAAAGACTGCCCACTGCCGGGAAAGAAGCAAAAGGCGCCAGAGCCGGGAAAGAAGCGAAAGGCGCCAGAGCCGCTGCTGAAGGTATGGAAAACGAGGTCTGTTTTCTGGGACTTGCCGTACTGGAAGATCCACAGTGTGCCTCACAGCCTTGATGTCATGCATATCACGAAGAACGTGTGCGAGAGTCTGCTTGGTACCCTGCTCAACATGCCAGAGAGGACCAAAGATGGGCCGAAAGCAAGGGCAGACTTGAAATCAATGGGCATCAGGCAGGAGCTTCACGCTATATATGATGATGATGATGATGATGATGATGATGATGATGATGATGATGATGATGATGATGATGATGATGAGGCGAAGCAGGACACAGAAAGTCGTCGCAAAGGCAAAAAGGCCAAGAAGACCGGAAATGACTACCCTCCCGCGTGCTTCACTCTAAGTCAGGAGGAGATCAAGCAGTTTTTCACCTGCCTCCTAGGAGTAAAACTTCCTTACGGTTACGCGGGGAAGATAAGCAGATACCTAGACCCAGCGAAGCAGAAGTTCAGCGGGATGAAGTCTCACGACTGTCACGTGCTGATGACACAGATACTCCTAGTTGCAATCCGTGGGATCATGGACGCGCACGTCCGTGAAACGCTATTTGGCCTATGCAACTTCTTCGACGTCATCTCTCGGAAGTCGATTGGCGTGAGGCAACTCAGAAGGCTACAGGAAGAGATCATGGTGATACTATGTGAGCTTGAGATGTACTTCCCGCCCGCATTCTTCGACGTTATGGTGCATCTGCTGGTCCATATAGTGGAGGATATCATCCAACTCGGGCCAACGTTCCTGCACAGCATGATGCCGTTCGAAAGGATGAATGGTGTCATCAAAGGATACATTCGCAACATGTCACGTCCAGAAGGAAGCATAGCCAGGGGCTTTCTGACCGAAGAGTGCATCTCCTACTGCACGAATTATCTAGGCATCGAGAACCCCGTTGGTCTGCCCGTCAACAGGCACCTCGGCAGGCTCGCTGGATGGGGTCACCGTGAGGGTCGCCGCGAAATGCATGTCGACTTCGAGGGTCGACTCGCCGACTTTGAAAGAGCAAACCTAGTCGCGCTACAACACATAGACGTGGTCGATCCTTGGGTGGTAGAGCACAAAACCTTTATTAAGAAGACGTACAATGACCGAGGCCAACAGAGGACGGACGGAGATACACTCAAAGAGCACAACTCATGTTTCACACGTTGGTTCAAGCAGAAGCTTCTGTCGTACCCTTTACATGAGGATTCTTCCGCGGAAGAACAACTCATATTCGCCTTGTCACAGGGCGCCGAGCATAACCTGATGACCTATGAGGCGTACGATATCAACAGCTACACATTCTACACCGAGGCCAAGGACATGAAGAGCGATGGTTATCAGAACTCCGGGGTAACGATGGAATCCTACACCGGTAACGACAAGGACAGATACTACGGAAGGATCGAGGAGATCTGGGAGCTGAGCTATGCTGGAGAGAAGGTCCCGATGTTCCGTGTCAGATGGGCCAAGAACGTCATAAAAGAAGACCGGTATTTCACCACCATGGTTATACCCGAAGCCAAATCCAAAACCGCGGGCGCAAACGTCACCGCGAAAAATGAGCCATGGGTACTGGCTTCCCAAGTGGACCAATGCTTCTTCATTACCGACCCGCCAAAGCCCAGTCGTGTTGTCGTGAGGAGAGGCAAAATGAAGATCATCGGAATGGATGGAGTAGCCAATGAGCAAGACTTCGACAAGTACGGCGACCCGAGGATCGAACATGACGACGATGATGAAGTAGCAGCATACACCACAAGAAGAAGCAGGACCACCCTACCTAAAGGACGTCCGTTCCACAGAAGAACTCCATTTGCGAAAAAGAAGGGCAAGAAGATTGTGAACAGATAGCTAGCTAAGATCGATTGTATTTAAATCGTAGCCTTCATTTCTCGATTGTATTTCATGGGTACTTTTTGAACTATCATGAATATTTTTAAATTTCATGGACACTCGATCTCGATCCCCCTCCATCTCGATCGCTATCCCACCTCGCCAGATCCGGTCCCCCGGCCCTCGCCGCCGAGCACCCCCCCAGTCCACCGGCCGCCGCCGCCGACCCCCCGCACCCTCGATTCCCCTACTCAACCGCCGCCGCCGACCCCCCGCACCCCGCGCACCGTCTTATAAAAAAATAAGTATCAAACAGCTTTTTAAATGCTACTGTCTTATAAAAAAATATTACTGTTATTATTTAAACAA
>NC_041389.1:329521997-329534441 GCF_002162155.2 Triticum dicoccoides
TCCCCCTCCTCCTCTCCCCCTCTCGCCCTCTCCCTCTGCACAAGGTCTTGGCTTTTGGGTTAATACACTGCTGCTCTAGTACATTTTATTGGTAGTTCATTTCATTGCATTTTGTATCGGAACAATATCTCAGTTCTGGAGTTACATTGTTTACATTGTTGCGCTGATGCATTTTAGTGGCAGTGCAGTTCACTGCATTTTCTGTAAACAAGGCCTCAGATTTGGAGTTGTATTCCAACTTGGGAAGTAGTAACAGATATAAAGCTCATGTTTCCGTCCTCCGCTTGTAGTGTCACAGTGAACTAGTAAGTTTTTTCACAGAATAATTAAGTAGTAACTTCTGCATCTAGTGTCACATACTAATCCTAGTGCAACATAAACCTGCGGCAGGCAGGCCTTAGCTATTGTCGCTTATCTTCAATCACTGCATTTTATATCTATAAGCAAGGTATCAAAGTTGCGTCAGTTCGACCAAAATGAATCCTCGTAAGCCATGGTTTGGTTTTTGGTCTAGAGTAGAAGTTATCTCGACATTTGCAAGTCCAAAATTAATGTTGTAGAAATTGTGTTGCCCTGGGACTGAGGTTGCTCCTGCTGCTGTCCAGTACTTGTAGTGGTTAATCTGAGTCATACTCAGTTTTTAGAGAATTTCTTTTTGTTTTAGAGAAAAGCGTCATACTCAGTCATCGCAGGAACACATACAGCACGGGGCTGCATTCTCAGCTGTACGCGATCTCTGGTGAACTTTCCAAGTCATTTCAAGCGTGTTTTATACGACTGGGATTAACACAGATTAAATTGTAATGGTGTGACACGGATCTGAAAAATCCTAATGCCAAACTGTATTCTAGTCTAGTCTAGATGAAAAAAAACAGTATGGTACAAAGCCAGAACAAAGTTTGCAGAATGGATGACCAGTCTTCCAAATACTTAATGCTCCAAGAACAATAATTTCTCCAGCACTTAAACACAGTTGCAGAAGACCAACAAGTGTTTTTTTTTTGAGAAATAGACCAACAAGTGCTGCTAACCAAAGCTTGAGCAACAAGTTTTTTGTCACCAGTGGATGGCCTGCCCCGCTGGATTGCTAGCCCATTTGTAGCGCACAAAAAATAAACTTAATTTCTTGTCTCTTGGGATCTATTTATTTATCAGAAACAGAGTACTCTGCATTTCTGAGACAATGATTACTTTCTATCACCACTAGAAGCAAACCATAATATTACTCCGTCCGTATCAAAATATAAGACTTATGGTACAGAGGTACTCCATCTTTGATAAAGGAGTAGTACATTATATTAACCGCTATGTTCGTGTTACCAAAGTTTATACAGCAAGAACAGAATATAACTTCAGCTTTGGCAATTTGCGGGAGTGAAAATAAGAACCTCTTCTCCCTGGTTAGCAGTAAATACTGCATGGGCAATGCCTGCTGTTTTCTCTTCTGAAATTTATGAATGTCAGTGGATCAACATCTATGTGCCATAAATTGCCTCACCTCACGCAGCATGCATGATGCCACAATGTCTAGTACGTACTGCCAAGCAACTGGCAAATAATTATAGCTTAGAATAAATAAATCTGATGTAAGATAAGCATGGCATGAGCTTTAATTAAATAGCATAATACACGTTGGTAGTCCATCTCTCTCAAAAAAAATACATGTTGGTAGCAGATGATAGATACCAATCCATTGGATCATCAGACATATTAAAGTCTTTTTTTGAGCCCTTATTAGCTACTCACACTATTTGCCCCGCGGTTTCTCTGTCATGGCTACCAAGTGATTGACGGTGGGCTAGAAAAATAAAACCACCAAACTATCAGTAAAAGATGTGAACCAACATCTTTCATTGTTATGCATATCAAACACCAAGGGTTATTTTCACTTAAAGTTTTAGAATGGGTGCATTACAATTCAGTCTGATATCTAATAAGACACTCTGGGCTGATATAATTATGGAACAGAACCAACCATGATAAATAAAAGGTGATGTTGTCTATGCATTACCAAAAATGTATCTTCGTGAACAAATAAATTGGTACCAACAGCAATGCCATCTTACTGTAGAATTAGAATACATGGACATGATCAGCTCAGCTCCCAAACTGACATTCATCACATCAATTTCCCCTTATGTAACTCCAGTCAAAATTTTATGTTGGTCTACCTAGTAGATGCCCATGGTTTGATTTTATGTTTGTTCCTATCAATACAAATGCTGAGCTATGTTCCATTTTTACTGTTCTTTGTGATAGTTTTTGCAACTTTACTTCCCATCTTAAGGCAAGCCCCATTTTTACTGTTCTTTGTTAGCAGAGCTGCTTGTTTCTAGTAGTGGCAGTGAAGTCCTCATAATAATCAGGCGGATGTTAACTTTCTGATGTCCCCAGAAGTTAACTAAGATTGTGGTGCTAGTAGAGGCACATTGTGGCCTTTTCATCCATATGAAAGTAGAGGCCCTTGAGTTTGCTGGGTTTGTGCTAGTTTGCTGGGTTTTGTCTCCGACCATCGTGTCGTGATGATATTGCAGGTACCCCGAGAGGCCCTTGAGTTTGCCGGAATGTCGATTAACTTCCGTTCCGGCAAATTCGGGTACTCCATATGTCCTATTTTCAGCAAAGGTCATGCTGAAATTTTCCGTGAATTTTAGCATGACTTTGCTAAAAATAGGACATGTGGGGTACTTGTGACTAATGCATGGGCCGGGGTATCTTAGTAGTTAATTAAGTAGGATCAAGTGCCCCGGCGTACTTGTGACTAATGCATGGCTTTTAGGGTGCCTCGGTGTCGATAAAAATCGAAATGATGAAAGGTTAGGCTTTTAGGGTGCCTCGGCGTCGAAAAACCCTCAATGATAAAAGCTTAGATTTTAGGATGCCTCGGTGTCGACAAACCCTAAATGATGAGACCATGATCTTGTTCCTTGACAATAACCAACTTTTTGATCAAACTTTGTTTCTATTTAGAGAGAAACATGGCCCACAACGATGAGGTCGGGGGTTCGGGCGGCAAGGCATTCTGGGAGCTGTCCCAGGAGATGGAGGAACAACCTCACTTGTATGAGGCCGCCGCCTTCCCCACCGATCCTGAGACCACGGATGGTGCCGCCGAGGATGACCACACTGATGCCACCACTGATGGTGCCGCCGAGGATGCCACCACTGATGATGGTGGCGCACGCACAGATGGCAGCCAACCGAAGAGGCAACGGAAGGACCAGCGCCCGATCGTGCTCCGCACCCTCAAGGAGGAAGTTACTGAAGTGGACTCCAACGGGAATCCAACGGCGCCCGAACGAATAGTCAAGGGGTACTCGCTTCAGCTCGGGTGCATTGTCCGGAGCACCGTCTCGATCAACACCGAGAACCTGAGGCATCCTGACCGAGGGAATTTGCGCCACCTCCTCTTCACGAAGCTGCACGAACGATACAAGTTCCCCGCTGAATTTGAAAACACAAGCCTCAAAGGGAATAAAGTGAACAATGCTGCCCTCACGAAGATGAGCAAGGCCCTGTCTACTTGGAAAAGCAATGTGAAGAGAATGATCGAGAAAGGTGAGAGTTATCAGAAGATCAAGGAGAAAAATCATTCGATCACCGAAGATGACTACAACGACTTCAAGATCAATTGCTCGAGCACCGCAAGCTCCCAATCAAGTGAGTGGGGGAAACAAATGCGGGAGCTGAACATAGGGGAACACACACTCGGTCCCGGCGGTTACAGAGTGGCGGAGCCTATATGGGACAAGGAGGAGGCGGACCATGCCGAGCAAGGCCTACCGCCCCTCTTCGATAAATACGGTGACAAGCAGACCAGGAACTTTGTCAGGGCCCGGTACAAGAAGGACCCGAAAACAAAGGAGCTTACCACGGATCCGAAGACCAGGCAGCTTGAGCTTGTTCTGGTAAGGAATACACCCCCGTGTAATTAGCTCCATATGGTTGCATTCTAATTAATGAAGCCAAATTTCTAAATGGTTCACATTCCTTCCGCAGGCGACTGAAAGCAGTAGTGCGGGGTCGACTAAGAGCAACCCTTGGGACACCACTCTAAATAGGGGGTTGAATGTAATGAAGAACAAGGATAAGCTCAGTAAGCCGACGTCAGCTGGTCGTGTGGCCGGCAAAGGCTTGTCGACAAAATGGGGGTCATACTATACCGCTGGTGTGCGGAAGGAGAAAAAGACCAGCTCGGAAAGCCAGGCGCGAGAGGTTCAAGAACTCAAGGCACAGGTGGCGCGTATTTCGGAGATTGTCCAAGAGCAAGTGGAACAACGACTCGGAGCGATGATCACCGCCCTTGTGCCTACCTTGATCTCGGGGTTGAGTGCGTGGATTGCGGGCGGCCAACAGGGGCCGCCCCCGATTCCTAGCTTCACGGCCAGTAACTCGCATAATGCGATGGCGGGGCCATTGGTGCCTCCGGCGGAGGCGGCATTGGTGTCTCCGACGCCAGCACGGGAGCTTAATGCACCCGGGTGTACGCCGGCCGGCATCTCTTCAGCAAGCGGCCCCTCCGTCAACTGCACGCCCGCCGTTGGCGGTGCGTCGACATTAGCCGAGCTCGACGCCATCATCACGGTAACTCATTAAGCCTCTCTCGGCCGAGGACTTCATCTCCTTGCCTTTGACTGGGCATCCCTAACGCCCTACATGTTTTCGCAGGGCACCACCGACGTTCCGTGCACTCTCCTCCACTTCGTGAACAACGAGTTGGTCGATGTCGCCAAGGGCAAAATCGTTCAACCGGGCAACCCCTTGTTCCACGGTACCCAGATGCCACCCAACTTGTTTAGGGTTCAACTGGTTCGGGTGCCGCCAGACTGCGACGACTTGTTACCTCCGATTCGACCCGTCGGGGCCGACGATGAAGACGTGATGACCCTCAGCGCCTACCTGAGCTGGCCCCTGCTTTGGTCGAAGAGCCAGATTCGTTTGGGGGCGGGGGACACCACCCCAAAACACAACACCGCCAGTCGTGCCGGCGCCAAGTCGGCCCCATGGCAAGACCGCCGTAACGGTGCCGGACATCCCTATGCCACTGGATCCAAACATGCATATGGCACAGGATCAGAACGACGACGACGACGACGATGATACATTTGGCAACGTCGATCAGTACTTTGCCGAGCATGGGTCCGATGGCGACTTCATGGGGCCTCCTTCTCAAGAACCAAACCCAACAAAAGACGTGTGCGATCTAGCTGGTACCGCGGAGAAGCCAAGTTGCAACAGGCGCCGTCTGGCGTTCAGCTCTCAGGAGACGTCTCCAGCTGCCGACTTCACCGAGCCTCAGATAGGCGAGGTGGGAAATATTATCAGCCCCAACACACTCAAGAAGGCGGTCTGTGAGCAGAACTCGGTCCCATTACAGGAGAAGAAGAAGGCACACAAAAGAAAGACTAAGAAGGGTGCGAGCCAGCCGGCACCGAGTACGATCCGTGCTCAGGACGGGCCACCTTCACCGCAGGATATCTCGAGGAGGGTGCATGTGGCGGGTAGGGCGATGCTACCGACAAATATGCTCAATGCTACAATCGATGCTATGCGGAGTCTGCATGACGGTGTTCTTTCTTTGGAGAAGCGGCGTCTTAGGGAGAAGGATGTGGCATACCCGGTTTTCGCGGCCAAGGTGCCAGAGGGCAAGGGCTTTGTGGATAACTCCATCGGGCGTACGATCGTCCTGCGTTTTGATGACATCCATGCTATGTTGAACCTTCATCCGCTGCACTACACCTTCGTTCGGCTATTTTCGCTGAGTATGGAGATGTGGATCATTCGCGACAAGACCCCGGACATCGTGATAGTCGACCCCTTCTACATGCGTGCCAAGATCTTGGGCAGCGCTGGGGACCGGCAAGTCACGAGTTCTTACCTCGAAGGCGTCATTCTGGCAAACCAAGATAAGGATAACTTCCTCGTGCCTTACTTTCCCGAGTAAGTCCTCCCCTCAACCGGCCCGTAACATATGAATTCTTACATTTCGATCGTTTTTCTTTTAACATTCCGTGTTTTCTGCAGTGACACACGTTGCACGCTCATCCTCCTAAGCCCCAAATATTCCATGGCCACGTATTTCGACCCGGACCGTCAGTCGAACGTAGACTACACAAATGTCAAGAAGGTTCTTGATGATGTTCTCCCCGGCTACACCAAATCTGGAGGCACCTTCACCAGGCCTATTCATAAGTACGGCAAGCACGTGTTCTCCCACAATACGATGTTCTGCTGCGTCAAGCAGCCGCCTGGCGGTCAGAAGGGTGCCTACTACGCCATCCATCACATGCGGGTGATCGTACGAGACCATCATCAACTTCTGCTACCGAGTAAACTCAAAGATTGGGCAAAGAGCGTGTCGGCAATCCAGGACGCGGACCTCCGACAAGAATTCTTTCGCATCCAGTCGGAGTTTGCAGAAATCATCCATCAAGATGTCCTTCGTACCTCGGGGCAGTTCTACCTCAACAATCAACTGTCCAACAGTGACATCGACACAATGCTACAAATGCAGGCTGACAACGACCGTTATTTCATGACTCCCACGATAGACGGCGGCTTCATCCACGCTCCGGTCCCTTGAGTCGAGTCGAAAGCAGTGATGTTGTGTCTAGTTCTGAAACATCGATTGGCTCATGTTGTAATTAAACTTTAATGAACTTGTAGTATGTCTCTTTGGTTTCGAGAGTCGTTCAACTTAGATGTAATCGATGCTATTAATGTCTTGCTTTTCTCTTCCGATCGTTCTATTGCATACTTATATATTGCTTATGTATTGTCTGTGAATTGGTACTAACGTTTCGTTTGGCTAGTGCATAGCGATGCCGACGTATGTCGTGTACAAGGGTAAGGTTCCCGGAGTCTACGATGACTGGGAGGAGTGTCGGAGACAGGTTCACCGATTCAGCGGTAACAGTTACAAAGGGTACACCACTGGGGCCGAGGCCGAATCTAGATACGCCCGCTATCTAGCGGGAGAGGGGAGGGAGTGTTGGAGGAACCGGATGAAGACGAGTTTCATCGTGATGATGCTCATCGTGATGACCGCAGCTCTCTTCTATGTGATGGTAGTTTAGATGATCGATATCGACTTGTAATGTGAAGACAAACTCGCTACTCGCGGTCTCGAGACTTGTAATATAATGTTCTATCTTTGTTCGGTCTTTTTAATTCGGAGACTAATATGATGAATTGTATTCGGAGACTAATATGATGAATTGTATTCAAAGACTAATCTTCTATTGTATTCGATGAATCTGTTGTTGATGTGTGCTGTCTATATTTTGTCAAATTATACATTTTGTAACCTGTGCAAAAAACAGAAAATAAAAAAATAAAAAAAACCTAATATTCATACTAATGGCGCATCAGATGACAGTGCGCCATTAGTATGACAGTGCATACTAATGGCGCATCACTGGGTAGTGCGCCATTAGTATGCCGCGGTTACTAATGGCGCATCCAGTGGTGGTGCGCCATTAGTATGCCAAAGCACCTGGGTATACATGGCCCCTGGGAGGCATACTAATGGCGCACCCTGGCCTATACTAATGGCGCACCCGCGGTGCGCCATTAGTATACCAGATACTAATGGCGCACCAGGTGGTGCGCCATTAGTAAAAATTACTAATGGCGTGCTGTTAATGGCGCACCACAGATGCGCCATTAATAGCCATATTAGGTGCGCCATTAGTAGGGGTTTTTCTAGTAATGTGATGACTTCAATCCATGGACAGGCGTCCACCAGCCGCCGCACCAGACCGAAGTAGCTCCCAGGCATGGCCTCTTTAGGCCACAGCCGAACTATGAGGCCCTTCATGGCATGTTCGTCCACCTTGTGGAGCTCGACCAGCTGCTTCAGCTCGTCGCTCAGGGGCACCGGATGTCCGGCCTCAGCATATTGAGACCAGAACACCTTTTTCGTCGAGCTCCCCTCCTCGGCTCGGTAGAATGCGGCAGCATCAGACACACTATAGGGCAGATCGGTGAACGCACCTGGAGAGCTCCGGATTCGGGTAAGTAATAGATAATTCACTTTTACATGCTTGCTTTGCATAAAGAATGCCTTACCCGTCGCTATCTTCTTTATCGCCTCGATCTCCTGGAGGGCCTTCTGGGCTTCGACCTTAGCGGTTTTTGCACTATCAAGAGTGCCAAGGCGAGCTCGGACTCTCGAGTCTTCGAGTCACGCTCCAAACTCTCGTGTTTTTCCACGAGAGCCTGGAGCTCTTGCTGCACCTCCGCCACCCGCGCCTCCTGCTTCTCTCGCTCGGTGCGCTCCACGGCCGCACTATTTTCGGCCTTGGACACCGCTTCCTTCAGGAACGCCACCTCGTTCGTGGCCCCTGCAATACCCATGTTATTCCTATCATTTTTTGCAACCAGATCCTTTCTATAAGGTATTACTTTAATAAGGTATTACTTACCTTTCTTGTCCTCGAGCTGCTTCTTGGCACGGCCGAGCTCGTTCTCGGACCGCTCAAGGTTCTCCTTCAATGCATTGACCTCCGCAGTCAGTGCGGCAGAGGTCAGTAGCGCAGCCTGCATTCCCATATTGACATATTTATGTTAGACTCCTGCGTATATCTTTTTAGATCCTCAGCTTGGCTTTTCTTTCCGAACACCAAACTGAGCATCAGGGGCTACTGTCTATGCGGTAATATTCTTACATATCTTGAAAACTTACCTCAAAGCCTGTTAGAAGGCTGGTATAGGCTTCAGTTAGCCCGCTCTTGGCGGACTGAACCTTCTGAATCACCGCACTCATAATAGTGCGCTGTTCCTCGTCGATGGAGGCGCCGTTAAGCACCTCCAGCAAATTGTCCGGCGCCTCCGGTTGGACGGAGGTCGCCGGCGTCGTAGGCTTGCCCTTCTTACGAGGGCACTGCCTGCCGGACTCCGGAACCACTGAAGGTTCCGGAGCAGTGTCCGGCCCAGGGCCGGACTTAGACACCTCCGGGGTTTTACCCCCTTCAGGCCTGGAGTCCGGGAGGTCGCCTTGCGGCGCCTCCAGGACCACCTCCTCCTGGTCTAGTCCCTTTTGGGACTCCACCCCGGCGTCGTCCGCAGGGAGCGGGGAGGAGGCCGTCGGAAGTGAAGCGCTATTCACGTCCGACGAATCCAGGGAGCCGCTCGACGAATCGCCGAGCTGAGCCTTGGGCGGACTGCATGATTGAATTCAGCGTTAATACCATATAATAGAGGAGCGCCATAAGTTACTCAGGTGTCCGGATACTCACGATTTTGCCAGGGGCTTAACCCTGGATGGCCATTCCTCCCCGCCGTCTTCGGCATCGGAGGCGTAATCCGGTAGAAGGGTCTTCCCCTTCTTGGACCCTCCGGCCTCCCCAGTTGGGGCGGCCTTCCTTTTCTTTCCTCCCCCCGCTGGAGGGGGAGAGGCTTCTTCTTCTTCCTCCTACTCGTCCTCAGAGGCGGAGGGCGCTTCGGGGTTGTCAGGCGATGAATCCGACACCACCAGGCGCCGGGAGCTCTTTCGAGTCCCTGTGGCCTTCTTCTTGGCCTTCTTATCCGGCACCACGTGAGGTGCCAGAACCAGCAGCTTCATTAAACGAGCGTCTGCTGGGTCTTCGGGCAAAGGAGCCGGATAGTTGATCTACCCGGCCTTCTTCTGCCAGTCCTATGAAAGGGATGGGAGTTTAGATCCCGCATAGAATCAAATCTATGGAAAACAAATACCCCGTAATGGGAAAATTAAGCTTACCGCACTGGCTTGGCGCTTCGTGCAAAATCCGCGATCCTCGGTGACGGGAGGGTGGACCTCGGAGCTCTTGAAAAGCACCTTCCAGGCATCTTCGTGCGTTGTATCGAAGAGCCTGGACAAAGTTCAGTGCTGAGCCGGGTTGAATTCCCACAGATTAAAGGCCCGTCGTTGACACGGGAGGATCCGGCGGAAAAGCATGACCTGGACTACGGTGACGAGTTTGACCTTCCTGTCTATCAGATCTTTGACGCAGGTTTGAAGTCCGGTCATCTCTGCCGAACTACCCCACAACAGGCCTGTCTCTTTCCGAGATGTGAGCCATGTGGGGATGCCAGATCGGAATTCGGGGGCCGTTGCCCATTTAGGGTCACGCGGCTCGGTGATATAGAACCACCCCGATTGCCACCCTTTGATGGTCTCCACGAAGGCGCCCTCAAGCCATGTAACATTGGCTATATTGCCCACCATGGCGCCTCCGCACTCCGCTTGACGTCCGCTCACGACCTTCGGCTTGACGCTGAAGATCTTCAGCCATAGGCCAAAGTGAGGCTGGATGCGGAGGAAGGCCTCGCACACGACAATAAACGCCGAGATGTTGAGTATGAAGTTCGGGGCCAAATCGTGGAAGTCCAGGCCGTAGTAGAACATGAGCCCCCGGACGAACGGGTGAAGAGGAAAGCCCAGTCCACGGAGGAAATGGGGGAGAAATACGACCCTCTCATGGGGCCCAAGGGTGGGGATGAGTTGCCCCTCATTTGGAAGCCGGTGCGCGATGTCGTCAGACAAGTATCCGGCCTTCCTTAACTTTTTGATTTGCCCCTCCGTAACGGAGGAGGCCATCCATCTACCTCCCGCTCCGGACATGATTGGAGAAGGTTGAGGTGGGAAGTGCGGACTTGGGCGCTGGAGCTCGAGTGCGTAGGGATGGATAAGCAAAAGAGGAAGAAGGCGTAAATGGAAAGGGTGGATCCTTATCCCCTTATATGGGCGGCCAAAACTATAAGCCCTCACCAGCCTAATAAAACTCGCTTATCTCCCAAGCACTGCGGTTAATGGCGCGGTTGGGTTACCCATGCTCGTATTGATGAGAATCCTGGAATAAGGGGACATGATCTCTGCTTTGACAAGACGTGCCAAGCAAACCGCCTCGCTAAACACGCTGAGGTGGAACAGTAAAATGATTCGAATAAAAGCTTGGCCGTGGCGTGATGTCATGCTGCGGAATGCGTCAGCAGATTAGATTTATGCAGATATTATTCTCTCTACGGTGGTATGTGGAACTTATTTTGCAGAGTCGGACACTATCCTTGTGTTCAAAATCTTCTATGAAGTATTCGGAGGAGGAACCCGCCTTGCAATGACGAAGACAATTTGCGCGCCGGACTCGTCATCATTGAAGCCTGGTTCAGAGGCTACTAAGGGAGTCCTGGATTAGGGGGTGTCCGGATGGACGGACTATGACCTTTGGCCGGACTCCCGGACTATGAAGATACAAGATTGAAGACTTCGTCCCGTGTCCGGATAGGACTTTCCTTGGCGTGGAAGGCAAGCTTGGCGATATGATATGAAGATCTCCTCCCATTGTAACCGACTCTATGTAACCCTAGCCCTCCCCGGTGCCTATATAAACCGGAGAGTTTTAGTCCGTAGGACGAACAACAATCATACCATAGGCTAGCTTCTAGGGTTTAGCCTCTCTAATCTCGTGGTAGATCTACTCTTGTACTACCCATATCATCAATATTAATCAAGCAGGAGTAGAGTTTTACCTCCATCGAGAGGGCCCGAACCTGGGTAAAAACATCGTGTCCCTTGTCTCCTGTTACCATCCGCCTAGACGCACAGTTCGGGACCCCCTACCTGAGATCCGCCGGTTTTGACACCGACAGCGTCTCTAAAACATGGTTCCCCACTGCCATCCCATCCGCCCACCGATTCGTACACCGAGGTCGTGAAAACCCATGACGAAACCCCACACCCTGCTTCGTCCGCCACCCAGCCGGAGCCTCTTCCCCGACGACGTCATCCACAGCAACACCTCGACGTCCCTCATCCACCGTAACGGATTAGGATCCGTCGTCGATCTCATCGTCCCGCCGGTTCAGCCACCCCGTCCTCCATCTCCAACGAGTTGCCCCGACGTTCCCCTCATATTTTGTGCCACCTCCATTCCCACACCATCGTCTTCACCTGCACCACCGGAAGAGCATCATCATCACTGTTTCCTCGGATGAACCTGCGGCCTAATCGGCGCCACCAAAGAGGTTGTACACTAATCGCCGCATTGTCTTCTTGATTCGATCTCACGGTGCTGCCGGCACTCGGTCCCGAGCCGACATGGCGCGGCTCCATCCACGGCGGCATCGCCGGCCACTTCCTCCACGGTGTCGCTCCCTCGGCGGCGACATCAACATCAGTAGGAGCTGCTGCTGCTTTAGCTCTCGCTCGCGTTGCTGCTCTGCTCTTGCTCTCGGTCCCCTGCCTGGTCTGCTCTTGCTATTGCTCTTGCTCGCGCTGCTGCTCTCGCTCTTTCTCTTGCTTGCGATGCTGCTCCGATTTAGCTACACTTCAGTCGATTGAATCGACTTTTGGGTCAGTCTATTTTTAGGGGGGGCTCACCGGGGTGAAGGAAGAACCAGCCGCAGCGGGGAGGGGGGCTCGTCGGAGAGGTACCCCACTATCTATCTTAGGGTTTAGGATGGGGGCGGTGGTCACCGGCGGTG
>NC_041389.1:329534788-329561433 GCF_002162155.2 Triticum dicoccoides
GGCGGTGGGGCGGCGTTGGCGGGGTGGTGGTGTGGGGATCGCCGGAGAAAAAGCTCGGCATGGGGGGGTAGAGGGATGGCTGGGGCGGTGGTGGACCGGCGGTGGGGAGTGTTTTCGGGGCGGGCGGCGGGGGGCTGCTGTTTGGCCGGTGGTGGCTAGCGGCTCAGGGGGTGGAGGTTGAAGATGAACCGCATGCCCTTGATTTCGTATCCAACGGCTGCAAAATCGACTGACCAGAGATGAAAAAGTCAGTCGACCGACATGTAGCCTCACCTTGCTAGTGCTTTCAGTTTCGACAGCAAAATTCAGTTTCGATGGTTAAGTTCAGTTTCGACAGTTAAGTTCAGTTTCGACAGTTAAGTTCAAAGATGAGCGGCTGATGTATTTTACATCTAGCACTTTGTGGTTATGTATTTTACGTCATGTATTGGAGATGCTATTAGAATTCCACTCAGGTTAACGTTGTTCGTTGTCTCTCTTGTCCTGCTTCAGCCTCGGCGTCGTACAACTCACCGAAGTTGCTCCAACAACGAAACCCTCCATCACAGCGGAGCAGTACCTCGGGCTCCATCTCTAGACGCCTAAGATCTTCTTCCCCTCCTCCGATAGCAAAGTCAGCCGGAGCATCCTCACTGGCCAACCCAATCACGTTGAGATCGACATGGCTTCGCCAAAGAGGTTGTACACTTGTTGCATCTCTTTTTTACTCTACATGTTATATATATTGTCCACTGAGCACTTGTAGTAACGGGAAATACGATTATTTTATCCTACTATATGACAAGCAGTGAGGTACCAGGCAACTTAGCTATCTGTGATGGACTCTCTTGAACGCCATCATTATTTATGTCTGCGCGTTTGAGCTGTGTCGTGGTTCTAAGTCTGACAGTAGAAAGGGGGGTAGGTATCGAGAGGCAAGATCTTAGCTATGGCGAAGATGTACACATGAGGTTTTATGAGTTCAGGCCCTTCTCGGAGGAAGTAACAACCCTACGTCTCAGTGCCCGGGGGCGGTCGATTGGATTATGTGTGTTGTGTTACAGGGGGTGTGAACCCTTGTCCCAGAGGAGGGGGTGGCTTATATAGAGTGCGCCAGGACCCCCGCTCACCTCCATTACAAGGGGCTTAATGTACATAAAGTAAGGTCATTACAGGTAACGGCAGTCTTAAATGTTCTTAATGCTCATGAAGACTAAGGAGTGAATGTCTGGCCGTTGTACGTTCGTCCGACTCCTGGTCTTCGACATAGTCGAATGATTCCCCATATGGTCGAGTGACGGTGGGGAATGATGGTCGAGTGATTGCATCGTCGAGTGGATTCTTGGTCTTCTTATCTTCTGGGGTAGTGACCTTGGGTAGGGTGTGTAGGTCAGGCCTATGACCCTACCCCAGGTTTGTATCCTCATCAAGTTGTGCATTTGTCGATGGGCCTGCGAGTTGAGCTAGTATGGCAGTGGCCTAGGTCCAAAGTAATAGAAGTAGCACAAAACATTTTTTTAGTGTAGGATTTTCCTTGCTCAAGCCAGCCTACTAGAATCGCCAGTGCTTGAAAGGAAAAGTGAATGAAAAACATCAGAATTGGAAAGTTTCCTATGGTACTACTTTTCATGAATTTGGTGCAAAGGAATGGAGCAAAGGAAAACTGTAGGATTTGTTCCTTTAGTGTCTCCTTGAAAGAAAAATCGTAGGAATTCTAATTTCCGCTTCTCCTCCTTTTCATATTCCTATTCATCAAGCACAAGACTAAGAGATAGTAGCATAATAGCATTATAACCGTACATTTTCTTGTGGTTTGACTTAATCTCACCATGCATTTTTGCATCCTGTGATCTTCCAATTGTTGTGAATCAAACACCCAGATTGGCAGAAATCTTGTGTTTTAAAATTCTCTGTTTTGCACGTGCATTCCTATCCTATTCATGTCTATTTCGTATCCCTGCATTGTTAGAATCCTCAAATTCAAACAACCCATTACTCAATTACTTCTATTATAGATATGTGTCAAAGAAAACCTTGTGTGGTTTGTCCTGCTCCTGCGGCGCTGTGTTCCACCCCAGCTCAGCTGCTCCAGTGACGGAAGGGTTCACCACAGCAGGGATCCGCTCTCCAGACTGTCTTTCGCCGCCTCAGATCTTCTTCCCCGCCGCCGGCAGCCACGACAACTGCATTACCATCATCAACTGAGCAGATGACCTTGAGGACTACACGGGTCCGCAAGACAGGTCGCACTATTCCGTGTATGCTTACATTATGCGGCGCTTAATATGATGACATGCTACATTATCGTCGTGTTCACCTATTAGACCCCGAGTCAGGTCCAAACTAATGCTGAAACTTGAGTTTTTAAATGGTTGTGGGGTACATATTGGGGCAACACTCAGTACTATCTGTCTACTATCTGGTTAATCTCCGGTGTCTACTATGAGTTTCATGTTGGGTGCAAACAAACATTAAAGGAGCCATTATCTGTATTTTTTAACTAAAGCTATTATCTGCCTGCTATCATTGGTTTTGGGTCTATCCACAGTTTGCTACCATCACTCTGGATTTGTGCATGCACTCCTTACATAATCTCACTATGTTTTATTCATATGCATGCCAGTTATTGTACACAATGGAACTGATCATGTAGAGAAAAAGAGACGAGCCTTGCGTGGCAATAAAATTTCATGCAGACGTCGTTCCATGGTGGGTGCAAAGGCAGCCCCCCCTCCACCCATTTCGGATCATAATCAAGAGGAAGATAACTGTTTTGAGGGGGATTCAGAAGGAGAAGACCACTCCTATTTACCCCATGAGGTCTTCGCTCTAACTTGGCATGCTGATGTTGGTAATATCATGCATATGGTGCCTTGCATTGCTTACTGTATACATTAAAGATGTCATCTGCTTAGTTTAGACATGCTTTGTGTCAATGCCATATGTTTAGTTTCTTTATCGTATATGTGAATCATGCAATGCCATCCTGTCTAGCCAGGCATCATATATGTGAATTTTGCAATGCCACCCTGGTTAGCCAGTCATCTTATATGTGAATTATATCATGCCATCATTTTTTTATTACGTGTTAAATTTGTCAACAATTTTAGTACATTCAATTACTCTTCCTGTGCATCAGCCATTCGGCACGGTCATGGAAAAATCTGGAGTGGAAACAAGGTCTTCAGAGCAGACAATGCTATCTGACGAAGCGCATGTCTTGTTGGTTACCGATAGCTCCTCGGAGGAGGATTCAGAGACAGATGACCAGTCATATCCCCCCCCCCCCGAGGTGCATGCCCTAACTTGGCAGGGTTATGTTGCTCATATCGTGTGTATGGTATCTTGCATTGCTATGTCATTTGCTTAGTTTAGACATGCTTTGTGTGAATGCCACCTGTTTAGTGTCTAATTACCATATATGTGAATTATCCAATGCCATCTTGTTGCAAGACATTATATATGTGAATTATGCAATGTTATCTTGTTGCAAGGCATTATGTATGTGAATTATGCAATGCCATGCTGTTTAGGCAATCGTCATATATGTGAATTATATCATGCTATCCTTTTTTTGTATTTCTCATTGCTTTTGTCAACAATGTTTGTATATTCAACTGCTCTTCCTATGCATCAGCCATTTGAATTGGTGATGGAGAAATCTAGAGTGAAAACAAGGTCTTCAGAGCAGACAATGCTACCTGCTGAAGCAGATATCTTGCTGGTTACAGATAGCTCTTCAGAGGAGGATTCAAAGGCGGATGACCAGTCCTATTATCCCCCTGAGGTGTATGCTCAAACTTGGCAAGGTTATATTACTCATATAATGCATATGTTGTATTGCAATGCTTAGTTTTTACATCATATACACAATATTGAATGCCATCTCCTTAGTTGACACATCATATATGCGATTTCCCTCTGCTCACTTCCTTAGTATATAAATCATATATTTGAATTATGTCATGCCATGATGTTTACATAGACAGCATGTATCTGAATTATGGCATGCCAACCCATTTTCTAAAGACATAATATAGTTATATCATCTCATCATGTTTACATAGTCATCATATTTTAAATTATGTCATTCTATCCGTGAATTATATCATGCCATCATGTTTCCATCGACGGCATGTTTGTGATTTATGGCATGCCAACCACTTTAATAGACACATCATATAGTTATATCATGTCATCTTGTTTACATAGTCATCATATTTTGAAGTATGTCATTCTATCCTGTTTAGTTAGCCATCATACATGTGAAATTGTGTCATGCTATCCTGTTTAATTAGCCATCATATATGTGAAATTATGTCCTGCTATTCTGTTTGCTTAGACAACATAAATGTGAATTATTTCATGACCTGTTTTCTTCCCTACTATCCATTGCCCCTGTCTATCTTATAATGTCTGTACATTCAATTACTTTTCTTGTTTATCAGCCATTTCAATTGGAGGGAGTGATGGCAGTATTTGTGGGAGTAAAAACACGGTCTTCAGAAAAGATCGTGCTACCTGTGGATGCAGATAGAACCACGGTTGTACTTGCCCAAGAACCAGCCCCACCACACATAACCCACACTCATGCAGATTGTACCCCTACCCAGTTGGACAGAGAACCAGCTACACCCCTTCTAACCCCAACCCCAGCAGATAGACACCCAGTTCCCGTTGACACAGCACCGTCTCCACCACAGAGCACCCAAACACGAGCAGTTAGTAAGGCAACTGCGGTGCCCAAATCACGAGGACCACCACTCCGAACCCGAAGTCAACGCTTAAAGTAGAAGAAGAATTGTTCTCAGGTCAGGTTCCGTAGCTATGGTTCATACTACTTTGCTCTTGCATCACTGTATTTACTGATACCAACTAATTTCAAATTTGAAGGATGCAATTGAAACTCCAATGGTGCAACAGGTATGTTTTAAACCTGTTTCTTCAACGTGTTTGGCTATTTGCTGTTGTAACTTGCTCTATGTTGATTTCAGTTTCAATTGAATAAACAGTTATGTTCTCATGCCATGCACATTACAAGTGTTGTTATTGCTGTGTAGTTTCCCACACTTATATTCTGTCTATGTTGCTTTGTCTTAAATAGATATGACTTGAACTGTATCTATCTTGATTTGGCAACATAAACTAGAATGATATAGACCATACAGTGACCATACTACATAGATATATGTTTGTTTCATGTTGTTATCCTGTCCACCTTACTACTGAACTGGTTTACCAAAATGAGTTTCATATACTACATTGTAAACCTGAGATGTGTTTGTTTGTTCCTCTTTTAGAGCGCGGATAAAATATTGGAGAAGAGTACCCTGTTATGCAATGGTAAAGGAAGTAATACAGATAAGGTTCAAGATAGTGAGACATCCCTGTTGGTCTCCAAGAAAGCTGATAAAACTATATTGAAGACACTGAGACAACCCCAAAGTCATGTCTTGATGTAGTGTTCGAGTTACTGGCTACCACTGCTGGCACCAGCTCTTCGAACTCGTTGCTTGAATCAGTTCGGCTTCTTGAGTCTCAACTTCAAGTTGAAAGACATCAATCATATCTTATGCGACAGGAAGTCGAAGGACTGAGGAAGTCCCTGCAGAATTTAGATGCATAATTTCTGGTGCAACAGCGAGCGCTGGAGGACTTCAGCGCCCAACAAGAGAAAGTTAATAAGCTTGCTAAGCATCTTGCCAGCATTATGGGTACCCAGGATATTGTTTCTTGAGCTCTTCTGAAGTGGTTTCAGTTCTCAACCTGTTTTGCTGTGGCGTTTATATGCTGTTGTGTTCCCTATATTTGCACTGGTGGCGAACTTTGATGCCCAGTGGATGTAATATGTGTAATAGCCGTGATAGCCTAGTGTAAGTTGCTTGCTTATTTATTTCCTTGTTGTCTTGTTTATTTGTTTGCTTGTAGTCAGTGCAGTTCTTTTTCTGCGGTTTGCTAGTGGCTGCAATAACCTATTTATTAAAACTAGGCCACAATAACCATGGGCTAATATTTACTGTAGTGACATTGGGCCTCCTACAGGCCGTAGAAACAGTGGGCCTTCTACGGGCCGTATAAACAGTGGGCCTTCTATGGGCCGTAGAAACAATGGGCCTTCTACGGGCCATAGAAACAATGGGCCTTCTATGGGTCGTATCATCAATAGGCCTTATACGGGCCATATGATTGATTGGCCAAACATGGGCCAAACAGACCGCATTCTGGCTATAAACAGGCTAGAGTTGGAATCGTCCGTTCATGGGCCGACCATAATGGGCCATCGTTAATAGGTCGTATATGATGACACTATGAAAACAGCCCAACGTATTAACGGACCACAAACGGGCCGACTGTAACCACAGGCTGAATTTGGCCCACAAGCAAAAAATGACAGTAATGGGCCGTAAGTAAACGAATGCTGGAAATGAGCCCAAGAATAAATGGGCTCTGAGAAGGCCGAAAGATAACATGGGCTGAAAATGGCCCAATGGAATAACGGGTCGTTAATGGGTATAAAGTGATACACTGTTCTTTATGGGCCAGTTTCACCACGGGCCGTTAATGGTGTAAAGTGATACACTGTTCATTACGGGCCAGTTTCGCCACGGGCCGTTAATAGGCCAAGAGTTACATAGGGCCTCATATGGGCCGAAAGACGTCATGGGCCATACATGGGCCAGAAGTGAAAACGGGCTGGAATCATATTGGATGGCTCAGATGACACTACCAGGCCTAATTCGAATAGGGCGTAACGGGCCTTGGTTTAGCGGGCTATAAATGGGCTATATGCGAACAGGCCGTTAACAGGCTTTCCATGGGCCGGTCCGCCATATTTTGACCAAGTCAAACGGGCCGGCCTTTTCACAGGAATGGGCCTCTGTTGGGTCGTGCCATGTGTCGACGTATCATAGGCGCCTTCTGGCCAATGAGTGGATGACATTTGTCCCAGCGATGAGCCAACACATGTTTCCTCCGGCCAATGATGATTTTACACATGGAAAATCCCCATTGGCGGGGCTGTTAACGGGTTATCAGATCCAAAACCCGACCCGATAGCTAAACGGTGTTCCATTACGGTGGATGCCATGGGTCGGTCACCCTTGACGAAAGCACTTCTGTGACGCACGATTTATCGTCATGAAAGTGGACACTTCCGTGATGATAATTTTGGTAATGTCATGGAACACTTTTACGATAGCACAGGTATGACTATCTTGATTCTGTCATAAAATTGTCATGGATGTACATGCATGACAGAAAACACGACCTACTGTGACAAACACGTATCATCACGGAAGTGTATTTTATTGTAGTGGGGTAAGTACCTTATCCTTGTAATTCCCCAATCGCTGCTTCCCTTCCTAACTGTGGCTCTTCAGGATCCCTCCTGCCAAGCCCGCGGAGTCTCCCAAGAAGCAACCTCATCAGGCCTTGCCTTCATCGCTAGCCTCAAGCGCCCCAAGCCTGCACGCCACCCCTGACATGGGGTCAGCCGGAGAAGCAAGCCTGCCTGCAAGGTGCCTTGAGCCTGTGCCCTTGCCGCATTTCCATCGCAACCTTGCCTGGAGCGCGGCCAGCCTACCCAGGGCTCCTCCTCTGGTTGTGGACGGCAGTTGGTTGGCGTCAATCCTGGGCTCCTCTTCAAGTCGCGAGCCTGCGCTGGTTCGGGTCCTTTGTGGGGCCTGGCTAACGACCTGGGGGCGCCAGCCCTCAGCCCCCTGCCGAGAGGGGGCGAACCGCTTCGGATCCTGCCGACGGCGCCCGCAACGGGGGACGACATCAGTCGCGCGCTCAAGTTTGCACGCGAATGAAGCGTCGTCCGCCACGAGTTCTTCCAAAAGGCAATGGACGCGATGGGCCAGCTTGGTGGAGAACTTGCGGATGTAGACGCGCGCCTTGAAGCCGAGGGCCTACGGCTGATCGAGGAGTGGCATAAACTGAAGGTGGCCATCAACCTCGGGCGCCACCAGCGCGGGCTTGACAACGCGAAGGCCGAGGCGTCCCTTGCAACCTCGCGTGAGGCCTGCTCCCGAGCTTTGGAGGAGGCCCGGGAAGCAGATCGTCGTCGCAAAATTGCATAGAAGCGTGTGTGGGAGCTCCAAGCCTGGAGCACTTCCTTGGAGCAGCAGGTGGAGGCGCGCCAAGCCCCCTTGCATCGCTGAGGGGGACGCCTGTCGAGGAGGGGGAGATCCTGAAGCGTGAGGCAGCGCTGACGCTGGAGGCCGTAGAGCGCAATCTTGAGCTTGAGCGGTTGGAGACGAGGGAGCGCCAGGTCGCCCAAGCAGAGGACGTCGTTGGCGCGCGCGATGCCTGGGTCCAGGAGGAGGTCGACCGCCGCGTGGTCGATGCTCACGCAGATCTTGCGAGCAGGTATAGCCTGAAGCTGAAACTGGTTGAAGCGGAGGTTGCGGGCAGGACTGCCGCCCTCAGGTCCAGGCTAACTGAAGCAGAACGGCACGCGGAGGCCGCCGTAGCCGCCCTGGTCTCGGCGCAGGCCGAGGTGGCCTCTGCCCGCGCCGAGTTGCTTCCTCCTCAGCAGCGGGTTGCCGATGCGGAGTCCATCGCGTAGCAGAACAAGGAGGAAGTGCTTCAACAGCGGACGTTGGAGCACGTGCACGCCCCCATGCTCCAGGACCTCAGGAACAGGGCCAACATGGCCCTGGGCAACATTTGTGACGAGAACGCCCCGCTCCCCCACGCGACCAACTACGCCGGTCATCTCCGCTTCTTTACTGACGTGGTGACGCGCCTGGAGAACCGCTCCAAGAGAGTTCACCAGCTCGTTGAGGAGAGGAGCCGCAGCCTGCTCAGGCGTGCATTTTCCGCGTCTTCAGCCATCTTCAGAACACCTACCCCGACTTTGACTTTGACGCCGCCATCGTCCCGGTGCTTGAGGCCATCTGGGGCAACCTGGCGCGGTGGGTGGAGGATAACGTGGATGCACTTGTTAGGGCCTTTGCTTCCTACGACGACGGGGTGGTAGTTGCGGCGGACAAAGGTGACGTGGTTGATGATGGTGACGGCGGTGCCGGTGGTGGTGATGGTGATGCCAGTGACAGCGACAGCGGCGCCAGCAATGCATCTGGAGGTGACCCGGGGGACACGGTGAGCGATATGTTTGACTGATCCCGTGTTTCTCTACTGTTTGTCCTTCATACAGAAGCTCGGGCACGGCCCCAAAGGTTGTAAGAGCATTTTGGGAGGGGATGCCCCTCATGTAAAAAGATTGCCGTCTCTATGCTTTCAGGGCCAATGCTGAATGTATGCTTCTATGAGCCTACGGGCCTTGCGGCAAGCTTGTTGTTGTAATTTACCTTTAGCCAGGACAAGTCCTGAACCGGCTCGTGAGGTCATGAGTTTCTGAGGGTCCCCTGAGAGACCTGCTGACCCGGTCGAGAGGGCATCATGAGAGCAAGTGTCGGCCGTAGTATGGCATGCGTGCAGCGTACGTGCGCTTCGCCCAGCCCCGCCCGCGAGGGGCTCGCGAGGGGGAGGCAGCCGGTGCGAACTCCAAATTAAGGTAGGAACCAGAACGCAAGAAATCACACGAACGAGAAAAGTCACCCTCCCCACGCACACAAATGAAAATTCAACTCCAACTTAAATCCGAAGCAAGGAAGCACCGCTACGGAAAGGGAGTTAAAAAGCAAATGGCCGCGTCCGGCTCCTATTCTAGTCTTCATGTCTTCTCAACAGCGTGGAGCTAAGTGCTGCCACTGGGCGTGGGAGGGAGCCCCCGAGGCCCAAGGACGGCACTCCTGAGGCTCCGGGGCATGTACAGCCCCACTCATTATTACGTGAGAGTGTCACGGGTGGCGAGCTTCACAGGCGTGAGCCTTACTTCATATCGCCAGACGAGGACCCCGCCTTGCGCCACCCTCGACCATCATTGGCGGCGACCGGAAACCAGGACGGTGCCAAGGGGCAAAGGGGACGCCAGTGGCGCCGTCGACAACCACGGGTCCTCTACCAGGGGTAGGCTTTGCAGCACCTCCCCGACAGAGGGCCTACCTCCGGGGGACGCCTTGCTCCATGCACCGTGGGGAGGGGCCTTGCTCCTGGCCCCTCTCCCGCAGCCCCCAGTGCGCTCCTCCTGGTGGAAGGGAGGCTGCCGAGTTGGGGCAGCCATCCGCTATTGTGACCTGACCCTCCTGCGACACATGGTTAGCATAAGCTTGCTCCTAAGGAATTAGTGGTACCCGATAACTGCTGCCGACGGCGCGGTTGGTGAGGCTCCTGGAAGGGCTCGGCTTCCGGTGTCTCTTCCTCCCAGCCTGGCCTGAGGAACGAGCCAGGGTCGTCTTCCAGCGCGTACTCCCGATCCATCATGCGGGGCACGTAAGCCTCCGACGCCGCCGCCTCGAAGACTTCGCCGTAGTGCCCCACACTCCATGTTGCCTGGCCTAGCACGCCGTCTTGGGGATGGTAGGGCAGTGGCCCGCCTGAGCCGTAGGAGGCAACGCGCATGCCCTCATTCATCAAAGGTGGTGCGGGTGCAGCCTGGCGTTCGGCGCCGATGGTTGAGCTGGTGTCGATGAAGCCTTGGGGCATGCTTGGGGGCACGCGGGCGCGGCGAGGTCCGTCGTGTGATCCGGCCGAGGCCCGGGGTGCAAGATGGAAGCAGAAGGGCGGTGCCACCAAGGACGCGGCATCCAGGAGCTCGGCGACGCGCTCCAGCAACGCATCCCGACCGCTCTCCATCAACCTGCATCGCAGCAGCTCCCGAGCCATAGTGAGCGCGGCTCTCATGTTTGCTTGCTCCTGTCGGGTGTGCGGCGCCGTGGCCGCGGCATGGCTTGAGGCCCTTGCGGCTGCCCGCACCTGCCGTGGAGTAAGGGCGGGCAGTGTGTGACCGCGCTGCCCGCGCCCCGCAACATTCTGCGGTGCACGGGCTGCCTGGGGCGTGGGGTTGAGGTATTCTTGGGCAGGTGGCGTGGCCCGGGCTGGCCAGGCTGCCCAGCAGTCAGTGCTGGTCATTGGGTCGCTAGACATTGGACTCGCGGAGCAACGATGGGCTAACTGGCGGAAGGAAAGCTCCGGTGCACCCCTACCTGGCGCGCCCAATGTCGGATTTAGGGTTCCGGCAAAACCCTTGAGGTTCGAACACTGGGGTGCGCACGAAGATTTCCCCCTACCGAATCTCGCCCTCAGCCTCGCCGCAATCTCTAAGCTTAGCTCGATGAACTCACAACACAAGAGACACAAGATTTATACTGGTTTGGGCCACCGTTGTGGTGTAATACCCTACTCCAGTGTGGTGGTGGTGGATTGCCTCTTGGGCTGATGATGAACGGTACAAGGGAAGAACAGCCTCCTGAGGAGAGGTGTTCTTGTCCTTGGTGGGTGCGAGGATGAACTGAGTTCGTTCCAGTACCCCCTCTACTATGGTGGCTAGTCCTATTTATAGAGGCCCCGGTCCTCTCCCCAAATATTGAGCGGAAGGGGATCCTACAACGGCCAATTTGAAAGGGGACAGCTAGTATAAGCTATCCTGACTAAAGGTGGTCTTCGCCAGTCAAAGGCGCTGGTGGTGACGCTGTCTTGGGCTCCACGATGACCTCCTTCCTGCCGTCCTGCCGGTCTTGGTCTTATTGCACCGATATGGAAACCTTTGTCTGATGCCTCGGTACTCCGCGTCTGCGCTTGCCCCCTTAGCACAAAAGGGGAAATGAGGACACTGCGCGCGCTGGCGCTCGCCTGGCACCCGCCTGGCCTTGGTCGTCATGGCTTGCATCACGGGAACCTCACGAGGTACCCCTTGCCTTGATCTCTTCGCCCCCTCACGAGCCTGCCTGGTGAGGCCGCTCCTGAGGAGGCCTTGTGTTGTCCGCCTCGCGAGGCTTGGCCCCTTGTGAGGGTCTTGAGTGTCGGCTGACGAAGACGGGCCATACTGGGCCACTGGTGGAGCCACGTCGTGGGCCGCAGGCAGGCAAGTCTGGGGACCCCCATTCCCAGAACGCCGACAGTCACCACAGGTATTCATAGCAAGACATACATCAAGTGTTCTCAAATCCATAAAAGTATTCAATCCGATAAAACAAAATCTCAAAGGAAAAACTCAATTCATCACAAGATAGAGAGGGGAAATCACCATATGATCCAACTATATTAACAAAGCCCGCGATACATCAAGATTGTGACATCTCAAGAACACGAGAGAGAGAGAGAGAGAGAGAGAGAGAGATTAAACACATAGCTACTGGTACAAACCCTCAGCCCCGAGGGTGGACTACACCCTCCTCATCATGGTGGCCGCCGGGATGATGAAGATGGCCACCGGTGATGATTTCCCCCTCTGGCGGAGTGCTGGAACAAGGTCTAGACTGGGTTTTCGTGGCTACAGAAGCTTGAGGTGGCAGAACTTCTAATCTAGGGTCTCCGCGAGGGTTTTTGGAATATTTGACGATTTATAGGGCGAAGAGGGGGTGTGAGAGGCCACCAAGGTGAGCACAACCCATCGGGCGCGCCTGGGGGCCCAGGTGCACCCTGGTGAGTTTTGCCCCCCTTAAGGCACCCCCCCCAGGTGCTGCTCTAGCCCATTGGATGTCTTCTGGTCCATAAAAAATCCACCAAAAGTTTCGCGGTGTTTGGATTCCGTTTGGTATTGATTTCCTGCGATGTAAAAGACAAGCAAAAAACAGCAACTAGCACTAGGCACTGGGTCAATAGGTTAGTCCCAAAAATGATATAAAGTTGATATAAAATGATTGTAAAACATCCAAGAATGATAGTATAACAGAATGAATACTTCATAAATATTAGATACGTTGGAGACGTGATACGTCTCCAACGTATCTATAATTTTTTATTGTTCCATGCTATTATATTACCTGTTTTGGATGTTTATGGGCTTTACTTTACACTTTTATTTCATTTTTGGGACTAACCTACTAACCGGAGGCCCAGCTCGAATTGCTGTTTTTTTGCCTATTTCAGTGTTTCGAAGAAAAGGAATATCAAACGGAGTCCAAACAGAATGAAACCTTCGGGAGCGATCTTTTTGGAACAAACGCAATCCAGGAGACTTGGAGTGGACGTCAAGAAGCAGCCGAGGCGGCCACGAGGGTGCAAGGCGCGCCCTAGGGGGGTGGGCGTGCCCCCCACCCTCGTGGTCCCCTCGTGGCTCCCCTGGCCTACCTCCTTTGCCTATATATATCTATGTACCCTGAAAACATCCAGGAGCACCACAAAAACCTATTTCCACCACCGCAACCTTCTGTATCCGTGAGATCCCATCTTGGGGCCTTCACCGGTGCTCCGCCGGAGGGGGAATCGATCATGGAGGGCTTCTACATCAACACCATAGCCTCTCCGATGAGTTGTGAGTAGTTTACCACATACCTTCGGGTCCATAGTTATTAGCTAGGTGGTTTCTTCTCTCTCTTTGAATCTCAATACAATGTTCTCCTCGATCTTCTTGGAGATCTATTCGATGTAACTCTTTTTGCGGTGTGTTTGTCGAGATCCGATGAATAGTGGGTTTATGATCAAGTTTATCTATGAGAAATATTTGAATCTCCTCTGAATTCTTTTATGTATGATTGGTTATCTTTGCAAGTCTCTTCGAATTATCAGTTTGGTTTGGCCTACTAGATTGATCTTTCTTGCAATGGGAGAAGTGCTTAGCTTTGGGTTCAATCTTGTGGTGTCCTTTCCCAGTGACAGCAGGGGCAGCAAGGCACGTATTGTATTGTTGCCATCGAGGATAAAAAGATGGGGTTTATATCATATTGCTTGAGTTTATCCCTCTACATCATGTCATCTTGCCTAATGTGTTACTCTGTTCTTATGAACTTAATACTCTAGATGCATGCTGGATAGCGGTCGATGTGTGGAGTAATAGTAGTAGATGCAGAATCATTTCAGTCTACTTGTTGCGGACATGATGCCTATATACATGATCATGCCTAGATATTATCATAACTATGCACTTTTCTATCAATTGTTCGACAGTAATTTGTTCACCCACCGTAATACTTATGCTATCTTGAGAGAACCCACTAGTGAAACCTATGGCCCCAGGGTCTATCTTTTATCATATAAGTTTCTGATCTACTTTATTTTGCATCTTTTACTTTTCAATCTATATCATAAAAATATCAAAAATATTTATCTTATCTTATTATCTCTATCAGATCTCACTTTCGCAAGTTACCGTGAAGGGATTGACAACCCCTTTATCGTGTTGGTTGCGAGGTTCTTGTTTGTTTGTGTAGGTACGAGGGACTTGAGTGGAGCCTCCTACTGGATTGATACCTTGGTTCTCAAAAACTGAGGAAAATACTTATGCTACTTTGTTGCATCACCCTTTCCTCTTCAAGGGAAAACCAACGGAGTGCTCAAGAGGTAGCAAGACGTATCAAGCATCTACATACCCTTGTAGATTACTAAGCAGAAGCATTTATGAATGCGGTTGATGTAGTCGTACACCTTCATGGTCCAGCCCAATCAAGTAATAAACGTATGACACCTCCGCAGTTCAGCTCGATGACGTCCTCGCCTTCTCGATCCAGCAAGAGAGGCGAAGTAGTAGATGAGTTCCAGCAGCACAATGGCGTGGTGACGGTGGTGGTGAAGAACAATCTCCGCAGGGCTTCGCCAAGCACAACGAAAACTATGACTGAGGATAAACTAGAAGGGGCAGGGTTGCCGGCACACGGCTTTGTGAATCTTGATGTGTTTCAGGTGCTAGCCCTGCCTCTCTATTTATATGTTGAGCTCTAGGGTCATTTCTTGGAGAAAGAGCCTCCTCAAAGTCAGTTCAGCCCGCAAGACAAGAGTCCTTCTCGGTCTCCAGGACCAGACGCCAGGGTCCTTGTGTTGGGGAACATAGCAGAAATTCAAAATTTTCCTACGCGTCACCAAGATCTATCTATGGAGAAACCAGCTACGAGTAGAAGGAGAGTGTATCTACATACCCTTGTAGATCGCTAAGCGGAAGCGTTCAAGTGAACGGGGTTGATGGAGTCGTACTCGTCGTGATTCAGATCACCGATGATCCTAGTGCCGAACGGACGGCACCTCCGCGTTCAACACACGTACAGCCCGGTGACGTCTCCCACGCCTTGATCCAGCAAGGAGAGAGGGAGAGGTTGAGGAAGACTCCATCCAGCAGCAGCACAACGGCGTGGTGGTGGTGGAGGAGCGTGGCAATCCCGCAGGGCTTCGCCAAGCACCATGGGAGAAGAGGAGGAGGGAGAGGGGCAGGGCTGCACCAATGAGAGATCAAATCGCGTGTTATGGGCAGCCCTATGCCTCACTATTTATAGGGGGAGAGGGGGCTGCGCCCCCCTCTAGGGTTTCCCACCCCCAAGGGGTGCGTCCAGCCCTAGATGGCAAAGGGGGCGGCGGCCAGGAGGGGGAGAGAGGGGAGGCGCCCACTAGGTGGGCCTTAAGGCCCATCTGGACTAGGGTTTGCCCCCTCCCACTCTCCCTTGCGCCTTGGCCCCTTGTGGGGGCCGCACCAGCCCACCTAGGGGCTGGTGCCCTCCCACACATGGCCCACGCAGCCTTCTGGGGCAGGTGGCCCCACTTGGTGGACCCCCGGGACCCTCCCGGTGGTCCCGGTACAATACCGATATCGCCCGAAACTTTTCCGGTGACCAAAACAGGACTTCCCATATATAAATCTTTATCTCCGGACCATTCCGGAACTCCTCGTGACGTCCGGGATCTCATCCGGGACTCTGAACAACATTCAGTAACCACATACAAGCTTCCTTTATAACCCTAGCGTCATCGAACCTTAAGTGTGTAGACCCTACGGGTTCGGGAGACATGTAGACATGACCGAGACGTTCTCTGGTCAATAACCAACAGCGGGATCTGGATACCCATGTTGGCTCCCACATGTTCCACGATGATCTCATCGGATGAACCACGATGTCAAGGACTTAATCAATCCCGTATTCAATTCCCTTTGTCTAGCGGTATTTTACTTGCCCGAGATTCGATCGTCGGTATACCGATACCTTGTTCAATCTCGTTACCGGCAAGTCACTTTACTCGTTCCGTAACACATCATCCTGTGATCAACTCCTTGGTCACATTGCGCATATGATGATGTCCTACCGAGTGGGCCCAGAGATACCTCTCCGTTTACACGGAGTGACAAATCCCAGTCTCGATCCGCATAAAACAATAGATACTTTTGGAGATACCTGTAGTGCACCTTTATAGTCACCCAGTTACGTTGTGACGTTTGATACACCCAAAGCACTCCTACGGTATCCAGGAGTTACACGGTCTCATGGTCAAAGGAAGAGATACTTGACATTGGCAAAGCTCTAGCAAACGAACTACACGATCTTTGTGCTATGCTTAGGATTGGGTCTTGTCCGTCACATCATTCTCCTAATGATGTGATCCCGTTATCAACGACATCCAATGTCCATAGCCAGGAAACCATGACTATCTGTTGATCACAACGAGCTAGTCAACTAGAGGCTCACTAGGGACATATTGTGGTCTATGTATTCACACGTGTATTACGATTTCCGGATAATACAGTTATAGCATGAATAAAAGACTATTATCATGAACAAAGAAATATAATAATAACTTATTTATTATTGCCTCTAGGGCATATTTCCAACAGTCTCCCACTTGCACTAGAGTCAATAATCCAGTTCACATCGCCATGTGATTAACACTCACAGGTCACATCGCCATGTGACTAATACCCAAGAGTTTACTAGAGTCAGTAGTCTAGTTCACATCACTATGTGATTAACACTCAATGAGTTTTATGTTTGATCATGTTGCTTGTGAGAGAGGTTTTAGTCAACGGGTCTGAACCTTTCAGATCCGTGTGTGCTTTACAAATCTCCATGTCATCTCCTAGATGCAGCTACCACGCTCTATTTGGAGCTATTCCAAACAACTGTTCTACTTGGAGCTATTCTAAATTATTGCTCCATTATATGTATCCGGTCTCTCTACTCAGAGCTATCCGGATAGGTGTCAAGCTTGCATCGTCGTAACCTTTACGACGAACTCTTTTACCACCTCCATAATCGAGAAAATTCCTTAGTCCACTAGTTACTAAGGATAACTTTGACCGCTGTCCTGCGAGCCATTCTTGGATCACTCTTGTACCCCTTGACTGACTCATGGCAAGGCACACTTCAGGTGCGGTACACAGCATAGCATACTGAAGAGCCTACGTCTTAAGCATAGGGGACGACCTTCGTCCTTTCTCTCTATTCTGCCGTGGTCGAGCTTTAAGTCTTAACTTCGTACCTTACAACTCAGGCAAGAACTCCTTCTTTGACTGGTCCATCTTGAACACCTTCAAGATCATGTCAAGGTATGTGCTCATTTGAAAGTATTATTAAGCATTTTGATCTATCCTTATAGATCTTGATGCTCAATGTTCAAGTAGCTTAATCCAGGCTTTCCATTGAAAAAACACTTTCAAAATAACCCTATATGCTTTCTAGAAATTCTACATCATCTCTGATCATCAATATGTCAACAACATATACTCATCAGAAATTCTATAGTGCTCCCACTCACTTCTTTGGAAATACAAGTTTCTTATAAACTTTGTATAAATCCAAAATCTTTGATCATCTCATCAAAGCGTACATTCCAACTCCGAGATGCTTACTCCAGTCCTTAAAAGGATCGCTGGAGCTAGCATACCTTTTAGCATCCTTAGGATCGGCAAAACTTTTCTGATTGTATTGCATACAACCTTTCCTTACGAAAACTAGTAAGGAAACTTGTCTTGACATCCATCTGCCAGATTTCATAAATGCAGCTAATGCTAACATGATTCCGACGGACTTTAAGCATCGCTATGAGTGAGAAAATCTCATCGTAGTCAACTCCTTGAACTTGTCGGAAAACACTTCGCCACAAGTCGAGCTTCATAGATGGTGACATTACCATCCACGTCCGTCTTCTTCTTAAAAGATCCATTTATCTCAATGGATTGCCGATCATCGGGCAAGTCCATCAAAGTCCATGCTTTGTTCTGATATATGGATACTATCTCGGATTTCATGGCTTCTAACCATTTGTTGGAATTTTGGCCCACCATCGCTTCTCCATAGCTCGTAGGTTCATTGTTGTCTAGCAACATGACCTTCAAGACAGGATCACCTTACCACTCCGAAGTAGTACGTGTCCTTGTCGTCCTACGAGGTTTGGTAGTGACTTGATCCGAAGTTGCATGATCAATATCATAAGCTTTCACTTCAATTGGTGTAGGTGCCACAGGAACAACTTCCTGTGCCCTGCCACACACTAGTTGAAGAGACGGTTCATTAACCTCATCAAGTTTCCACCATCCTCCCACTCAATTCTTTCGAGAGAAACTTTTCCTCGAGAAAGGACCCGATTCAAGAAACAATCCATATTGCTTTCGGATCTGAATTAGGAGGTATACCCAACTGTTTTGGGTGTCCTATGAAGATGCATTTTATCCGCTTTGGGTTCGAGCTTAATCCTGAAACTTTTTCACATAAGCGTCGCAGCCCCAAACCTTTACGAAACGACAACTTAGGTTTCTCTAAACCATAATTCATACGGTGTCATCTCATCGGAATTACGTGGTGCCCTATTTAAAGTGAATGTGGTTGTCTCTAATGCCTAACCCATGAACGATAGTGGTAATTCGATAAGAGACATCATGGTATGCATCATATCCAATAGGGTGCAACTATGATGTTCGGACACACCATCAAACTATGGTGTTCCAGGCGGTATTTAATTGTGAAACAATTTCCACAATGTCTTAATTGTGTGCCAAAACTTGTAACTCAGATATTCATCTCTATGATCATATCATAGACATTTTATCCTCTTGTCACAATGATCTTCTACTTCACTCTGAAATTACTTGAACCATTCAATAATTCAGACTTTTGTTTCATCAAGTAAATATATTCAACATCTACTCGAATCATCTGTGAAGTAAGAACATAACGATATTCACTGCATGCCTCAGCACTCATTGGACTACACACATCAAAATGTGTTACTTCCAACAAGTTGCTATCTTGTTCCATCTTATTGAAAAACCGAGGCTTTTCAGTCATCTTGCCTATGTGGTATGATTTGCATATCTCAAGTGATTCAAAATCAATTGAGTCCAAACAGTCCATTTGCATGGAGTTTCTTCATGCATATACACCAATAGACATGGTTCGCATGTCTCACACTTTTCAAAAACGAGTGAGTCCAAAGATCCATCAACATGGAGCTTCTTCATGCGTTTTATACCAATATGACTTACATGGCAGTGCCACAAGTAAGTGGTACTATCATTACTATCTTATATCTTTTGGCATGAAAATGTGTATCACTACGATCGAGATTCAATGAACCATTCATTTTAGGTGTAAGACCATTGAAAGTATTATTCAAATAAACAGAGTAACCATTATTCTCCTTAAATGAATAACCGTATTGCGATAGACATAAACCAATCATGTCTATGCTCAACGCAAACACCAATCTCGATGGTAGAGGGAGCGTGTGATGCTTGATCATATCAACATTGGAAACACTTCCAACACATATCTTCATCTCACCTTTAGCTAGTCTCCGTTTATTCCGTAGCTTTTATTTCGAGTTACTAACACTTAGCAACCGAACCGGTATCTAATACCCTGGTGCTACTAGGAGTACTAGTAAAGTACACATCAACACAATGTATATCCAATATACTTCTATCGACTTTGCCAGCCTTCTCATCTACCAAGTATCTAGGGTATTTCTGCTCCAGTGGTTGTTCCCCTTATCACAGAAGCACTTGGTCTCGGGTTTGGGTTCAACCTCGGGTTTCTTCACTGGTGCAGCAGCTGATTTGCCGTTTCATGAAGCATCCCTTCTTGCCCTTGCCTTTCTTGAAACTAGTGGTTTCACCAACCATCAACAATTGATGCTCCTTCTTGATTTCTACTTTCGTGGTGTCAAACATCACGAATATCTCAAGGATCATCATATCTATCCCTGATTTGTTATAGTTCATCACAAAGCTCTAGCAGCTTGGTGGTAATGACTTTGGAAAAACATCACTATCTCATCTGGAAGATCAACTCCCACTCGATTCAAGTGATTGTTGCACTCAGACAATCTGAGCACAAGCTCAACGATTGAGCTTTTCTCCCTTAGTTTGCAGGTTAAGAAAATCGTCGGAGGTCTTATACCTCTTGACGTGGGCACGAGCCTGAAATCCCAATTTCAGCCCTCGAAACATCTCATATGTTCCGCGACGTTTCGAAAACGTCTTTGGTGCCTCTACTTAAACCATTAAACTGAACTATCACGTAGTTATCAAAACGTGTATGTTCGATGTTCGAAACATCCACAAATGACGTTTGGGGTTCAGCACACTAAGCAGTGCATTAAGGACATAAGCGTTCTAGTGTCCGCATAATCGCTACTGTCAACTTTCAACTATATTTTCTCTAGGAACATAACTAAAACAGTAGAACTATAGCGTGAACTACGACATAATTTGCAAAAGGTCTTTTGACTATGTTCAGGATAATTAAGTTCATCTTATGAACTCCCACTTAGATAGACATCCCTCTGGTCATCTAAGTGATCACATGATCCGAGTCAACTAGGCCGTGTCCGATCATCACGTGAGACGGACTAGTCATCATCGGTGAACATCTTCATGTTGATCGTATCTACTATACGACTCATGCTCGACCTTTCGGTCTCCGTGTTCCGAGGCCATGTCTGCACATGCTAGGCTCGTCAAGTTAACCCTAAGTGTTTTCGCTGTGTAAAACTGTCTTACACCCGTTGTATGTGAACGTAAGAATCCATCACACCCGATCATCACGTGGTGCTTAGAAGCGACGAACTGTAGCAACGGTGCACAGTTAGGGGAGAACACTTCTTGAAATTGTTGTAAGGGATCATCTTATTTACTACCGTTGTTCCAAGCAAACAAGATGCATAAACATGATAAACATCACATGCAATCAAATAGAGTAGTGACATGATATGGCCAATATCATATAGCTCCTTTGATCTTCATCTTCGGTGCTCAATGATCATCCTGTCACCGGCATGACACCATGATCTCCATCATCATGATCTCCATCATCGTGTCTTCATGAAGTTGTCACGCCAACGACTACTTCTACTTCTATGACTAACGCGTTTAGCAATAAAGTAAAGTAGTTTACATGGCGTTCTTCAATGACACGCAGGTCATACAATAAATAAAGACAACTCCTATGGCTCCTGCCGGTTGTCATACTCATCGACATGCAAGTCGTGAATCCTATTACAAGAACATGATCAATCTCATACATCACATATATCATTCATCACATCCTTTTGGCCATATCACATCACATAGCATACCCTGCAAAAACAAGTTAGACGTCCTCTAATTGTTGTTTGCATGTTTTACGTGGCTGCTATGGGTTTCTAGCAAGAACGTTTCTTACCTACGCAAAACCACAACGTGATATGCCAATTTCTATTTACCCTTCATAAGGACCCTTTTCATCGAATCCGTTCCGACTAAAGTGGGAGAGACTGGCACCCGCTAGCCACCTTATGCACCAAGTGCATGTCAATCGGTGGAACCTGTCTCACGTAAGAGTACGTGTAAGGTCGGTCCGGGCCGCTTCATCCCACAATACCGTCGAAACAAGATTGGACTAGTAACGGTAAGCATATTGAAAAACATCAACGCCCACAACTACTTTGTGTTCTACTCGTGCAAAGAATCTACGCAATAGACCTAGCTCATGATGCCACTGTTGGGGAACGTAGCAGAAATTCAAAATTTTCCTACGCGTCACCAAGATCTATCTATGGAGAAACCAGCTACGAGTAGAAGGAGAGTGCATCTACATACCCTTGTAGATCGCTAAGCGGAAGCGTTCAAGTGAACGGGGTTGATGGAGTCGTACTCGTCGTGATTCAGATCACCGATGATCCTAGTGCCGAACGGACGGCACCTCCGCATTCAACACACGTACAGCCCGGTGACGTCTCCCACGCCTTGATCTAGCAAGGAGAGAGGGAGAGGTTGAGGAAGACTCCATCCAGCAGCAGCACAACGGCGTGGTGGTGGTGGAGGAGCGTGGCAATCCCGCAGGGCTTCGCCAAGCACCATGGGAGAAGAGGAGGAGGGAGAGGGGCAGGGCTGCACCAACGAGAGATCAAATCGCGTGTTATGGGCAGCCCTATGCCTCACTATTTATAGGGGGAGAGGGGGCTGCGCCCCCCTCTAGGGTTTCCCACCCCCAAGGGGTGCGGCCAGCCCTAGATGGCAAAGGGGGCGGCGGCCAGGAGGGGGAGAGAGGGGAGGCGCCCACTAGGTGGGCCTTAAGGCCCATCTGGACTAGGGTTTGCCCCCTCCCACTCTCCCTTGCGCCTTGGCCCCTTGTGGGGGCCGCACCAGCCCACCTAGGGGCTGGTGCCCTCCCACACATGGCCCACGCAGCCTTCTGGGGCAGGTGGCCCCACTTGGTGGACCCCCGGGACCCTCCCGGTGGTCCCGGTACAATACTGATATCGCCCGAAACTTTTCCGGTGACCAAAACAGGACTTCCCATATATAAATCTTTATCTCCGGACCATTCCGGAACTCCTCGTGACGTCCGGGATCTCATCCGGGACTCCGAACAACATTCGGTAACCACATACAAGCTTCCTTTATAACCCTAGCGTCATCGAACCTTAAGTGTGTAGACCCTACGGGTTCGGGAGACATGTAGACATGACCGAGACGTTCTCTGGTCAATAACCAACAGCGGGATCTGGATACCCATGTTGGCTCCCACATGTTCCACGATGATCTCATCGGATGAACCACGATGTCAAGGACTTAATCAATCCCGTATTCAATTCCCTTTGTCTAGCGGTATTTTACTTGCCCGAGATTCGATCGTCGGTATACCGATACCTTGTTCAATCTCGTTACCGGCAAGTCACTTTACTCGTTCCGTAACACATCATCCCGTGATCAACTCCTTGGTCACATTGCGCATATGATGATGTCCTACCGGGTGGGCCCAGAGATACCTCTCCGTTTACACGGAGTGACAAATCCCAGTCTCGATCCGCATAAAACAATAGATACTTTCGGAGATACCTGTAGTGTACCTTTATAGTCACCCAGTTACGTTGTGACGTTTGATACACCCAAAGCACTCCTACGGTATCCAGGAGTTACACGATCTCATGGTCAAAGGAAGAGATACTTGACATTGGCAAAGCTCTAGCAAACGAACTACACGATCTTTGTGCTATGCTTAGGATTGGGTCTTGTCCGTCACATCATTCTCCTAATGATGTGATCCCGTTATCAACGACATCCAATGTCCATAGCCAGGAAACCATGACTATCTGTTGATCACAACGAGCTAGTCAACTAGAGGCTCACTAGGGACATATTGTGGTCTATGTATTCACACGTGTATTACGATTTCCGGATAATTCAGTTATAGCATGAATAAAAGACTATTATCATGAACAAAGAAATATAATAATAACTTATTTATTATTGCCTCTAGGGCATATTTCCAACACCTTGGCGTCTAGCCGCTTGGCCTTAGCAAAACTGCTGCCTTTTGCACCTTCCTAGAGCCCTGTGGGCTTTACCCCTTGGCCCAAATAAAGTGTTCTCGTACTCGAACATTTCAGGAAACATCCCAAACCCCTTCCCGAGACCAAACACTATTATCCCACATATCAATTTTTACCTCCGGACTATTCCGGAGCTCCTCATCATGTCCGTGACCTCATCCTGGACTCTAAACAACATTCGGTCACCAACATACATAACTCATATAATACTATATTGTCAACAAATATTAAGCGTGCTGACCCTATGGGTTCGAGAATGATGTAGACATGACCGATACGCTTCTCCGGTCAATAGCCAATAGCGGGACCTGGATGCCCATATTGGTTCCTACATATTCTACGAAGATCTTTATCTGTCGAACCTTTATGACAACATGCGTAGTTCCTTTTGTCCGTCGGTATGTTACTTGCCTGAGATTCGATCATGGTATCTCCATACCTAGTTCAATCTCGTTACCGGCAAGTCTCCTTACTTGTTCTGTAATACATCACCTCGTAACTAACTCCTTAGTCACTTTGCTTGCAAGCTTCTTGTGATGATGTATTACCGAGAGGGCCCAGAGATACCACTCCATCATATGGAGTGACAAATCCCAATCTCGATTCACGCCAACTCAATAGACACCTTCGGAGATACCTGTAGAGCATCTTTATGATCACCCAGTTACATTGTGATGTTTTATAGCACACAAGGTATTCCTCTAGTATCCAGGAGTTGCATGACCTCATGGTCAAAGGAATATGTATTTGACATTAAGAAAGCCGTAGCAATAAACTGAACGGTCATATGCGAAGCTAACGGATGGGTCTTGTCCATCACATCATTCACCTAATGATGTGATCTCGTTATCAAGTGACAACACGTGTCTATCGTTAGGAAACCTTAACCATCTTTTGATCAACCAGCTAGTCTAGTAAAGGCTTACTAAGGACACGGTATTTGTTTATGTATCCACACATGTATTTAAGTTTCCGATCAATACAATTCTAGCATGAATAATAAATGTTTATCATGATTAAGGAAATATAATAATAACCACTTTATTATTGCCTCTAGGGCATATTTCCAACAAGGGATTCATCCCCTCATCCAGTAAATCCCAATCGCTCATGTGGGGAAAGAAGATAGCACGCGAATTCTGCTTCGTTGGCTTTGCTAGATATACGAGGTTAGGTGGGAGGAGCGTTGGCTTTGCTCGATATACTATGAAAGTTAGGTGGGAGGAGCCTCGGATTTCTCTCCCCTCATTCATCGACTGCCTAGTCACACAGATCCATCCTCTTTTTACTCAATATCAGCCACTGAATGTTGCGGGAGAGAAGATGGCGTGAGGATCGTTCGATTTTGACTTCTCAATCTTGTTTCATATTAATATTATTACAGAATAGGATAGGTACGAGGGTCGCTTTGATTGGTCGAACGCGTTGTCCCTCAGAACGATCCCCTTCTCGAATCGATCTCAGTTGTCCGCCTATATTCATTGAACACAAGAGCATGTTGGTGTTCCTGGCTCTATCTGAACTCATCAACCGATCAAATTTTGACACACAGTCCAGCCTTGGGCGTGAGCTGGAGCAGGACCTGAAATATTTCGACACGAATTCCATGCCACGGAGAAATTCAACTGACCATACAACCGGGGAGAACGTCAATTTCGCAAGGCCCGTCGCGTCTAGGTTAGGTCAGGGTAGGATTTTCATATTCACTTCAACTTTAGAACCAGGGGTGGGCCTGAAATGTCTTCAAGAGTCTTGGTGTGAGCGCGGGAGCAAGGCCTAGAATAATATACGACAGGAGCTCTGTTGAGGAAATTTTCTGCAACAAGAAATCTGTTGTAGAAAATACTAATAATACTCTTGTTGCAAAGGGGTGGCTGAGCACGTAGGCACATCGAACGACCATTAGCGTGTCTATCTAATGGTCAGCGAGACGACGTATCTTTTTTTATCATCTGTCGGTCAATGGGTAGCGCTGCCCTTTAAATTATTTACATATTTATGATCTTCTATCATTAAAGTGGAGTTTGTTGGTTTCAATTTCATCGCTTCCACCTTTTCCATCGATATATGCCTTTCTCATTGATTTTTTTCCAAACCACGTGATAACCCTCATCTTTTTTCTAAACCGGTCCTCCACCTCGTTGTTTGTGGTGAAATAAATCCCTTACAAAGCAATAAAGAGAAACCAAATAAATTGCAAATAGCAAAAAATTCCCTTGGAAGCAAACAACAAAATCAACTCATGTAGTTGTACATACATAATCTCAATCACATCATATCTTTCCTTAAATTTTCCTACGGATTTCTTCCTCGGAGCATATCTCAATCTCAACACACAATCAATATTTTCCTATGCTGAACCACCAGAATAAACGTATCCCCATTGTAAGGCACGGGTATTTAGCTACTCCATCTGCTCCTTTATATAGATGTGTATTTTTTATAAAAATCCACAATGTAAGGTGCATTTTTTTGTTCTAATTCTTTGTAATTCCAATCTTGGCCCTTCAGAAAAAGAAAGTATCTCTCCCCTGATTGCATGCATATCTCTTTGTAGAAAAGGAAAGGAAACTACCTCTCTTATGATTGCGTGTACCTCCTCCTTTCCTAGCCTAAATGATTTACTTGCCTCTAATCCACGAATTAGACATTGGTAATTTCGTCCTAAATTTTCTGTAATTATGTGTCTTGGTCACTGTGCTGAAAATAATACACCTTACATAAAGGAATGGAATGAGTATAACTGTTGATGTATAAGTGTTGCCCTAACTATGGCAGAATATTTTTGAGGTGTTAATAAGCAAGACATGCTTTTATTTATCGATAACATCTTTCGTTTTGTTCCAGTATAATTGTTGTTGTACAAGTGTTGTTGTTCCAGTATAAGTGTTGTTGTATAAGTGATGCTTTATATTTAATCATTCACAAATATGTTCACGTCTTGCATGTAATTTAATTTAAAACATTGCATCAAAGTATGATATTCATCCTATGACAAATGAGCAAATCCAATATAGATAATGATCATCCAACATGCTTCAAAATTTAGCCTCTCATGCGAATACAAGTGTCAATTCCATGCACATCAAAAG